>NC_056735.1:1078802486-1078866234 GCF_019279795.1 Protopterus annectens
CTATCCTGCATGAAAGGACCTGCCTGGTCATTAAGGACCCTTTAATTTCTACCTTCAACCATCCCAATGACTGGCCAACAAATCTCTGCTGTTGTGGGGTATAATTCCCTGTTTTAAACAGATCAAGAAACTCTTTCCCTCCTATCCTGCATGAAAGGACCTGCCTGGTCATTAAGGACCCTTTAATTTCTACCTTCAACCATCCCAATGACTGGCCAACAAATCTCTGCTGTTGTGGGGTATAATTCCCTGTTTTAAACAGATCAAGAAACTCTTTCCCTCCTATCCTGCATGAAAGGACCTGCCTGGTCATTAAGGACCCTTTAATTTCTACCTTCAACCATCCCAATGACTGGCCAACAAATCTCTGCTGTTGTGGGGTATAATTCCCTGTTTTAAACAGATCAAGAAACTCTTTCCCTCCTATCCTGCATGAAAGGACCTGCCTGGTCATTAAGGACCCTTTAATTTCTACCTTCAACCATCCCAATGACTGGCCAACAAATCTCTGCTGTTGTGGGGTATAATTCCCTGTTTTAAACAGATCAAGAAACTCTTTCCCTCCTATCCTGCATGAAAGGACCTGCCTGGTCATTAAGGACCCTTTAATTTCTACCTTCAACCATCCCAATGACTGGCCAACAAATCTCTGCTGTTGTGGGGTATAATTCCCTGTTTTAAACAGATCAAGAAACTCTTTCCCTCCTATCCTGCATGAAAGGACCTGCCTGGTCATTAAGGACACTTTAATTTCTACCTTCAACCATCCCAATGACTGGCCAACAAATCTCTGCTGTTGTGGGGTATAATTCCCTGTTTTAAACAGATCAAGAAACTCTTTCCCTCCTATCCTGCATGAAAGGACCTGCCTGGTCATTAAGGACCCTTTAATTTCTACCTTCAACCATCCCAATGACTGGCCAACAAATCTCTGCTGTTGTGGGGTATAATTCCCTGTTTTAAACAGATCAAGAAACTCATTCCTCCTACCCTGCATGAAAGGACCTGCCTAGTCATTAAGGACCCTTTAATTTCTACCTTCAACCATCCCAATGACTGGCCAACAAATCTCTGCTGTTGTGGGGTATAATTCCCTGTTTTAAACAGATCAAGAAACTCTTTCCCTCCTATCCTGCATGAAAGGACCTGCCTGGTCATTAAGGACCCTTTAATTTCTACCTTCAACCATCCCAATGACTGGCCAACAAATCTCTGCTGTTGTGGGGTATAATTCCCTGTTTTAAACAGATCAAGAAACTCTTTCCCTCCTATCCTGCATGAAAGGACCTGCCTGGTCATTAAGGACCCTTTAATTTCTACCTTCAACCATCCCAATGACTGGCCAACAAATCTCTGCTGTTGTGGGGTATAATTCCCTGTTTTAAACAGATCAAGAAACTTTTCCCTCCTATCCTGCATGAAAGGACCTGCCTGGTCATTAAGGACCCTTTAATTTCTACCTTCAACCATCCCAATGACTGGCCAACAAATCTCTGCTGTTGTGGGGTATAATTCCCTGTTTTAAACAGATCAAGAAACTCTTTCCCTCCTATCCTGCATGAAAGGACCTGCCTGGTCATTAAGGACCCTTTAATTTCTACCTTCAACCATCCCAATGACTGGCCAACAAATCTCTGCTGTTGTGGGGTATAATTCCCTGTTTTAAACAGATCAAGAAACTCTTTCCCTCCTATCCTGCATGAAAGGACCTGCCTGGTCATTAAGGACCCTTTAATTTCTACCTTCAACCATCCCAATGACTGGCCAACAAATCTCTGCTGTTGTGGGGTATAATTCCCTGTTTTAAACAGATCAAGAAACTCTTTCCCTCCTATCCTGCATGAAAGGACCTGCCTGGTCATTAAGGACCCTTTAATTTCTACCTTCAACCATCCCAATGACTGGCCAACAAATCTCTGCTGTTGTGGGGTATAATTCCCTGTTTTAAACAGATCAAGAAACTCTTTCCCTCCTATCCTGCATGAAAGGACCTGCCTGGTCATTAAGGACCCTTTAATTTCTACCTTCAACCATCCCAATGACTGGCCAACAAATCTCTGCTGTTGTGGGGTATAATTCCCTGTTTTAAACAGATCAAGAAACTCTTTCCCTCCTATCCTGCATGAAAGGACCTGCCTGGTCATTAAGGACCCTTTAATTTCTACCTTCAACCATCCCAATGACTGGCCAACAAATCTCTGCTGTTGTGGGGTATAATTCCCTGTTTTAAACAGATCAAGAAACTCTTTCCCTCCTATCCTGCATGAAAGGACCTGCCTGGTCATTAAGGACCCTTTAATTTCTACCTTCAACCATCCCAATGACTGGCCAACAAATCTCTGCTGTTGTGGGGTATAATTCCCTGTTTTAAACAGATCAAGAAACTCTTTCCCTCCTATCCTGCATGAAAGGACCTGCCTGGTCATTAAGGACCCTTTAATTTCTACCTTCAACCATCCCAATGACTGGCCAACAAATCTCTGCTGTTGTGGGGTATACTTCCCTGTTTCAAACAGAGCAAGAAACTCTTTCCCTCCTATGCTGCATGAAAGGACCTGCCTGGACATTAAGGACCCTTTAATTTCTACCTTCAACCATCCCAATGACTGGCCAACAAATCTCTGCTGTTATGGGGTATAATTCCCTGTTTTAAACAGATCAAGATACTCTTCCCTTCCTATCCTGCATGAAAGGACCTGCCTGGTCATTAAGGACCCTTTCATTTCTACCGTCAATCATCCCAATGACTGACCAACAAATCTCTGCTGTTGTGGGGTATAATTCCCTGTTTTAAACAGATCAAGAAACTCTTTCCCTCCTATCCTGCATGGAAGGACCTGCCTGGTCATTAAGGACCCTTTAATTTCTACCTTCAACCATCCCAATGACTGGCCAACAAATCTCTGCTGTTGTGGGGTATAATTCCCTGTTTTAAACAGATCAAGAAACTCTTTCCCTCCTATCCTGCATGAAAGGACCTGCCTGGTCATTAAGGACCCTATAATTTCTACCTTGAACCATCCCAAGAACTGGCCAACAAATCTCTGCTGTTGTGGGGTAAAATTCCCTGTTTTAAACAGATCAAGAAACTCTTTCCCTCCTATCCTGCATGAAAGGACCTGCCTGGTCATTAAGGACCCTTTAATTTCTACCTTCAACCATCCCAATGACTGGCCAACAAATCTCTGCTGTTGTGGGGTATAATTCCCTGTTTTAAACAGATCAAGAAACTCTTTCCTCCTATCCTGCATGAAAGGACCTGCCTGGTCATTAAGGACCCTTTAATTTCTACCTTCAACCATCCCAATGACTGGCCAACAAATCTCTGCTGTTGTGGGGTATAATTCCCTGTTTTAAACAGATCAAGAAACTCTTTCCCTCCTATCCTGCATGAAAGGACCTGCCTGGTCATTAAGGACCCTTTAATTTCTACCTTCAACCATCCCAATGACTGGCCAACAAATCTCTGCTGTTGTGGGGTATAATTCCCTGTTTTAAACAGATCAAGAAACTCTTTCCCTCCTATCCTGCATGAAAGGACCTGCCTGGTCATTAAGGACCCTTTAATTTCTACCTTCAACCATCCCAATGACTGGCCAACAAATCTCTGCTGTTGTGGGGTATAATTCCCTGTTTTAAACAGATCAAGAAACTCTTTCCCTCCTATCCTGCATGAAAGGACCTGCCTGGTCATTAAGGACCCTTTAATTTCTACCTTCAACCATCCCAATGACTGGCCAACAAATCTCTGCTGTTGTGGGGTATAATTCCCTGTTTTAAACAGATCAAGAAACTCTTTTCCTCCTATCCTGCATGAAAGGACCTGCCTGGTCATTAAGGACCCTTTAATTTCTACCTTCAACCATCCCAATGACTGGCCAACAAATCTCTGCTGTTGTGGGGTATAATTCCCTGTTTTAAACAGATCAAGAAACTCTTTCCCTCCTATCCTGCATGAAAGGACCTGCCTGGTCATTAAGGACCCTTTAATTTCTACCTTCAACCATCCCAATGACTGGCCAACAAATCTCTGCTGTTGTGGGGTATAATTCCCTGTTTTAAACAGATCAAGAAACTCTTTCCCTCCTATCCTGCATGAAAGGACCTGCCTGGTCATTAAGGACCCTTTAATTTCTACCTTCAACCATCCCAATGACTGGCCAACAAATCTCTGCTGTTGTGGGGTATAATTCCCTGTTTTAAACAGATCAAGAAACTCTTTCCCTCCTATCCTGCATGAAAGGACCTGCCTGGTCATTAAGGACCCTTTAATTTCTACCTTCAACCATCCCAATGACTGGCCAACAAATCTCTGCTGTTGTGGGGTATAATTCCCTGTTTTAAACAGATCAAGAAACTCTTTCCCTCCTATCCTGCATGAAAGGACCTGCCTGGTCATTAAGGACCCTTTAATTTCTACCTTCAACCATCCCAATGACTGGCCAACAAATCTCTGCTGTTGTGGGGTATAATTCCCTGTTTTAAACAGATCAAGAAACTCTTTCCCTCCTATCCTGCATGAAAGGACCTGCCTGGTCATTAAGGACCCTTTAATTTCTACCTTCAACCATCCCAATGACTGGCCAACAAATCTCTGCTGTTGTGGGGTATAATTCCCTGTTTTAAACAGATCAAGAAACTCTTTCCTCCTAACCTGCATGAAAGGACCTGCCTGGTCATTAAGGACCCTTTAATTTCTACCTTCAACCATCCCAATGACTGGCCAACAAATCTCTGCTGTTGTGGGGTATAATTCCCTGTTTTAAACAGATCAAGAAACTCTTTCCTCCTATCCTGCATGGAAGGACCTGCCTGGTCATTAAGGACCCTTTAATTTCTACCTTCAACCATCCCAATGACTGGCCAACAAATCTCTGCTGTTGTGGGGTATAATTCCCTGTTTTACACAGATCAAGAAACTCTTTCCTCCTATCCTGCATGAAAGGACCTGCCTGGTCATTAAGGACCCTATAATTTCTACCTTCAACCATCCCAATGACTGGCCAACAAATCTCTGCTGTTGTGGGGTATAATTCCCTGTTTTAAACAGATCAAGAAACTCTTTCCCTCCTATCCTGCATGAAAGGACCTGCCTGGTCATTAAGGACCCTTTAATTTCTACCTTCAACCATCCCAATGACTGGCCAACAAATCTCTGCTGTTGTGGGGTATAATTCCCTGTTTTAAACAGATCAAGAAACTATTCCCTCCTATCCTGCATGAAAGGACCTGCCTGGTCATTAAGGACCCTTTAATTTCTACCTTCAACCATCCCAATGACTGGCCAACAAATCTCTGCTGTTGTGGGGTATAATTCCCTGTTTTAAACAGATCAAGAAACTCTTTCCCTCCTATCCTGCATGAAAGGACCTGCCTGGTCATTAAGGACCCTTTAATTTCTACCTTCAACCATCCCAACGACTGGCCAACAAATCTCTGCTGTTGTGGGGTATAATTCCCTGTTTTAAACAGATCAAGAAACTCTTTCCCTCCTATCCTGCATGAAAGGACCTGCCTGGTCATTAAGGACCCTTTAATTTCTACCTTCAACCATCCCAATGACTGGCCAACAAATCTCTGCTGTTGTGGGGTATAATTCCCTGTTTTAAACAGATCAAGAAACTCTTTCCCTCCTATCCTGCATGAAAGGACCTGCCTGGTCATTAAGGACCCTTTAATTTCTACCTTCAACCATCCCAATGACTGGCCAACAAATCTCTGCTGTTGTGGGGTATAATTCCCTGTTTTAAACAGATCAAGAAACTTTTTCCATCCTATCCTGCATGAAAGGACCTGCCTGGTCATTAAGGAAACTTTAATTTCTACCTTCATCCATCCCAATGACTGGCCAACAAATCTCTGCTGTTGTGGGGTATAATTCCCTGTTTTAAACAGATCAAGAAACTCTTTCCCTCCTATCCTGCATGAAAGGACCTGCCTGGTCATTAAGGACCCTTTAATTTCTACCTTCAACCATCCCAATGACTGGCCAACAAATCTCTGCTGTTGTGGGGTATAATTCCCTGTTTTAAACAGATCAAGAAACTCTTTCCCTCCTATCCTGCATGAAAGGACCTGCCTGGTCATTAAGGACCCTTTAATTTCTACCTTCAACCATCCCAATGACTGGCCAACAAATCTCTGCTGTTGTGGGGTATAATTCCCTGTTTTAAACAGATCAAGAAACTCTTTCCCTTCTATCCTGCATGAAAGGACCTGCCTGATCATTAAGGACCCTTTAATTTCTACCTTCAACCATCCCAATGACTGGCCAACAAATCTCTGCTGTTGTGGGGTATAATTCCCTGTTTTAAACAGATCAAGAAACTATTCCCTCCTATCCTGCATGAAAGGACCTGCCTGGTCATTAAGGACCCTTTAATTTCTACCTTCAACCATCCCAATGACTGGCCAACAAATCTCTGCTGTTGTGGGGTATAATTCCCTGTTTTAAACAGATCAAGAAACTCTTTCCCTCCTATCCTGCATGAAAGGACCTGCCTGGTCATTAAGGACCCTTTAATTTCTACCTTCAACCATCCCAATGACTGGCCAACAAATCTCTGCTGTTGTGGGGTATAATTCCCTGTTTTAAACAGATCAAGAAACTCTTTCCCTCCTATCCTGCATGAAAGGACCTGCCTGGTCATTAAGGACCCTTTAATTTCTACCTTCAACCATCCCAATGACTGGCCAACAAATCTATGCTGTTGTGGGGTATAATTCCCTGTTTTAAACAGATAAAGAAACTCTTTCCTTCTATCCTGCATGAAAGGACCTGCCTGGTCATTAAGGACCCTTTAATTTCTACCTTCAACCATCCCAATGACTGGCCAACAAATCTCTGCTGTTGTGGGGTATAATTCCCTGTTTTAAACAGATCAAGAAACTCTTTCCCTCCTATCCTGCATGAAAGGACCTGCCTGGTCATTAAGGACCCTTTAATTTCTACCTTCAACCATCCCAATGACTGGCCAACAAATCTCTGCTGTTGTGGGGTATAATTCCCTGTTTTAAACAGATCAAGAAACTCTTTCCCTCCTATCCTGCATGAAAGGACCTGCCTGGTCATTAAGGACCCTTTAATTTCTACCTTCAACCATCCCAATGACTGGCCAACAAATCTCTGCTGTTGTGGGGTATAATTCCCTGTTTTAAACAGATCAAGAAACTCTTTCCCTCCTATCCTGCATGAAAGGACCTGCCTGGTCATTAAGGACCCTTTAATTTCTACCTTCAACCATCCCAATGACTGGCCAACAAATCTCTGCTGTTGTGGGGTATAATTCCCTGTTTTAAACAGATCAAGAAACTCTTTCCCTCCTATCCTGCATGAAAGGACCTGCCTGGTCATTAAGGACCCTTTAATTTCTACCTTCAACCATCCCAATGACTGGCCAACAAATCTCTGCTGTTGTGGGGTATAATTCCCTGTTTTAAACAGATCAAGAAACTCTTTCCTCCTATCCTGCATGAAAGGACCTGCCTGGTCATTAAGGACCCTTTAATTTCTACCTTCAACCATCCCAATGACTGGCCAACAAATCTCTGCTGTTGTGGGGTATAATTCCCTGTTTTAAACAGATCAAGAAACTCTTTCCCTCCTATCCTGCATGAAAGGACCTGCCTGGTCATTAAGGACCCTTTAATTTCTACCTTCAACCATCCCAACGACTGGCCAACAAATCTCTGCTGTTGTGGGGTATAATTCCCTGTTTTAAACAGATCAAGAAACTATTCCCTCCTATCCTGCATGAAAGGACCTGCCTGGTCATTAAGGACCCTTTAATTTCTACGTTCAACCATCCCAATGAGTGGCCAACAAATCTCTGCTGTTGTGGGGTTTAATTCCCTGTTTTAAACAGATCAAGAAACACTCCCCCCCTATCCTGCATGAAAGGACCTGCCTGGTCATTAAGGACCCTTTAATTTCTACCTTCAACCATCCCAATGACTGGCCAACAAATCTCTGCTGTTGTGGGGTATAATTCCCTGTTTTAAACAGATCAAGAAACTCTTTCCCTCCTATCCTGCATGAAAGGACCTGCCTGGTCATTAAGGACCCTTTAATTTCTACCTTCAACCATCCCAATGACTGGCCAACAAATCTCTGCTGTTGTGGGGTATAATTCCCTGTTTTAAACAGATCAAGAAACTCTTTCCCTCCTATCCTGCATGAAAGGACCTGCCTGGTCATTAAGGACCCTTTAATTTCTATCTTCAACCATCCCAATGACTGGCCAACAAATCTCTGCTGTTGTGGGGTATAATTCCCTGTTTTAAACAGATCAAGAAACTCTTTCCCTCCTATCCTGCATGAAAGGACCTGCCTGGTCATTAAGGACCCTTTAATTTCTACCTTCAACCATCCCAATGACTGGCCAACAAATCTCTGCTGTTGTGGGGTATAATTCCCTGTTTTAAACAGATCAAGAAACTCTTTCCTCCTCTCCTGCATGAAAGAACCTGCCTGGTCATTAAGGAACCTTTAATTTCTACCTTCAACCATCCCAATGACTGGCCAACAAATCTCTGCTGTTGTGGGGTATAATTCCCTGTTTTAAACAGATAAAGAAACTCTTTCCTCCTATCCTGCATGAAAGGACCTGCCTGGTCATTAAGGACCCTTTAATTTCTACCTTCAACCATCCCAATGACTGGCCAACAAATCTCTGCTGTTGTGGGGTATAATTCCCTGTTTTAAACAGATCAAGAAACTCTTTCCCTCCTATCCTGCATGAAAGGACCTGCCTGGTCATTAAGGACCCTTTAATTTCTACCTTCAACCATCCCAATGACTGGCCAACAAATCTCTGCTGTTGTGGGGTATAATTCCCTGTTTTAAACAGATCAAGAAACTCTTTTCCTCCTATCCTGCATGAAAGGACCTGCCTGGTCATTAAGGACCCTTTAATTTCTACCTTCAACCATCCCAATGACTGGCCAACAAATCTCTGCTGTTGTGGGGTATAATTCCCTGTTTTAAACAGATCAAGAAACTCTTTCCCTCCTATCCTGCATGAAAGGACCTGCCTGGTCATTAAGGACCCTTTAATTTCTACCTTCAACCATCCCAATGACTGGCCAACAAATCTCTGCTGTTGTGGGGTATAATTCCCTGTTTTAAACAGATCAAGAAACTCTTTCCCTCCTATCCTGCATGAAAGGACCTGCCTGGTCATTAAGGACCCTTTAATTTCTACCTTCAACAATCCCAATGACTGGCCAACAAATTTCTGCTGTTGTGGGGTATAATTCCATGTTTTAAAGTGATCAAGAAACTCTTTCCCTTCTATCCTGCATGAAAGGACCTGCCTGGTCATTAAGGACCCTTTAATGTCTACCTTCAACCATCCCAACGACTGGCCAACAAATCTCTACTGTTGTGGGGTATAATTCCCTGTTTTAAACAGATCAAGAAATTCATTCCCTCCTATCCTGCATGAAAGGACCTGCCTGGTCATTAAGGACCCTTTAATTTCTACCTTCAACCATCCCAATGACTGGCCAACAAATCTCTGCTGTTGTGGGGTATAATTCCCTGTTTTAAACAGATCAAGAAACTATTCCCTCCTATCCTGCATGAAAGGACCTGCCTGGTCATTAAGGACCCTTTAATTTCTACGTTCAACCATCCCAATGAGTGGCAAACAAATCACTGCTGTTGTGGGGTATAATTCCCTGTTTTAAACAGATCAAGAAACTCTTTCCCTCCTATCCTGCATGAAAGGACCTGCCTGGTCATTAAGGACCCTTTAATTTCTACCTTCAACCATCCCAATGACTGGCCAACAAATCTCTGCTGTTGTGGGGTATAATTCCCTGTTTTAAACAGATCAAGAAACTCTTTCCCTCCTATCCTGCATGAAAGGACCTGCCTGGTCATTAAGGACCCTTTAATTTCTACCTTCAACAATCCCAATGACTGGCCAACAAATTTCTGCTGTTGTGGGGTATAATTCCATGTTTTAAAGTGATCAAGAAACTCTTTCCCTTCTATCCTGCATTAAAGGACCTGCCTGGTCATTAAGGACCCTTTAATTTCTACCTTCAACCATCCCAATGACTGGCCAACAAATCTCTACTGTTGTGGGGTATAATTCCCTGTTTTAAACAGATCAAGAAATTCATTCCCTCCTATCCTGCATGAAAGGACCTGCCTGGTCATTAAGGACCCTTTAATTTCTAACTTCAACTATCCCAATGACTGGCCAACAAATCTCTGCTGTTGTGGGGTATAATTCCCTGTTTTAAACAGATCAAGAAACTCTTTTCCTTCTATCCTGCATGAAAGGACCTGCCTGGTCATTAAGGACCCTTTAATTTCTACCTTCAACCATCCCAATGACTGGCCAACAAATCTCTGCTGTTGTGGGGTATAATTCCCTGTTTTAAACAGATCAAGAAACTATTCCCTCCTATCCTGCATGAAAGGACCTGCCTGGTCATTAAGGACCCTTTAATTTCTACGTTCAACCATCCCAATGAGTGGCAAACAAATCTCTGCTGTTGTGGGGTATAATTCCCTGTTTTAAACAGATGAAGAAACTCTTTCCCTCCTATCCTGCATGGAAGGACCTGCCTAGTCATTAAGGACCCTTTAATTTCTACCTTCAACCATCCAACCGACTGGCCAACAAATCTCTGCTGTTGTGGGGTATAATTCCCTGTTTTAAACAGATCAAGAAACTCTTTCCCTCCTATCCTGCATGAAAGGACCTGCCTGGTCATTAAGGACCCTATAATTTCTACCTTGAACCATCCCAAGAACTGGCCAACAAATCTCTGCTGTTGTGGGGTAAAATTCCCTGTTTTAAACAGATCAAGAAACTCTTTCCCTCCTATCCTGCATGAAAGGACCTGCCTGGTCATTAAGGACACTTTAATTTCTACCTTCAACCATCCCAATGACTGGCCAACAAATCTCTGCTGTTGTGGGGTATAATTCCCTGTTTTAAACAGATCAAGAAACTCTTTCCCTCCTATCCTGCATGAAAGGACCTGCCTGGTCATTAAGGACCCTTTAATTTCTACCTTCAACAATCCCAATGACTGGCCAACAAATCTCTGCTGTTGTGGGGTATAATTCCCTGTTTTAAACAGATCAAGAAACTCTTTCCCTCCTATCCTGCATGAAAGGACCTGCCTGGTCATTAAGGACCCTTTAATTTCTACCTTCAACTATCCCAATGACTGGCCAACAAATCTCTGCTGTTGTGGGGTATAATTCCCTGTTTTAAACAGATCAAGAAACTATTCCCTCCTATCCTGCATGAAAGGACCTGCCTGGTCATTAAGGACCCTTTAATTTCTACGTTCAACCATCCCAATGAGTGGCAAACAAATCACTGCTGTTGTGGGGTATAATTCCCTCTTTTAAACAGATCAAGAAACTCTTTCCCTCCTATATTACATGAAAAGAACTGCCTAGTCCTTAAGGACCCTTTAATTTCTACCTTCAATCATCCCAACGACTGGCCAAGAAATCTCTGCTGTTGTGGGGTATAATTCCCTGTTTTAAACAGATCAAGAAACTCTTTCCTCCTATCCTGCACGAAAGGACCTGCCTAGTCATTAAGGACCCTTTAATTTCTACCTTCAACCATCCAACCGACTGGCCAACAAATCTCTGCTGTTGTGGGGTATAATTCCCTGTTTTAAACAGATGAAGAAACTCTTTCCCTCCTATCCTGCATGGAAGGACCTGCCTAGTCATTAAGGACCCTTTAATTTCTACCTTCAACCATCCAACCGACTGGCCAACAAATCTCTGCTGTTGTGGGGTATAATTCCCTGTTTTAAACAGATCAAGAAACTCTTTCCCTCCTATCCTGCATGAAAGGACCTGCCTGGTCATTAAGGACCCTTTAATTTCTACCTTCAACCATCCCAATGACTGGCCAACAAATCTCTGCTGTTGTGGGGTATAATTCCCTGTTTTAAACAGATCAAGAAACTCTTTCCCTCCTATGCTGCATGAAAGGACCTGCCTTGTCATTAAGGACCCTTTAATTTCTACCTTCAACCATCCCAATGACTGGCCAACAAATCTCTGCTGTTGTGGGGTATAATTCCCTGTTTTAAACAGATCAAGAAACTCTTTCCCTCCTATCCTGCATGAAAGGACCTGCCTGGTCATTAAGGACCCTTTAATTTCTACCTTCAACCATCCCAATGACTGGCCAACAAATCTCTGCTGTTGTGGGGTATAATTCCCTGTTTTAAACAGATCAAGAAACTCTTTCCCTCCTATCCTGCATGAAAGGACCTGCCTGGTCATTAAGGACCCTTTAATTTCTACCCACAAACATCCCAATGACTGGCCAACAAATCTCTGCTGTTGTGGGGTATAATTCCCTGTTTTAAACAGATCAAGAAACTCTTTCCCTCCTATCCTGCATGAAAGGACCTGCCTGCTCATTAAGGACCCTTTAATTTCTACCTTCAACCATCCCAATGACTGGCCAACAAATCTCTGCTGTTGTGGGGTATAATTCCCTGTTTTAAACAGATCAAGAAACTCTTCCCTCCTATGCTGCATGAAAGGACCTGCCTGGTCATTAAGGACCCTTTAATTTCTACCTTCAACCATCCCAATGACTGGCCAACAAATCTCTGCTGTTGTGGGGTATAATTCCCTGTTTTAAACAGATCAAGAAACTCTTTTCCTCCTATCCTGCATGAAAGAACCTGCCTGGTCATTAAGGACCCTTTAATTTCTACCTTCAACCATCCCAATGACTGGCCAACAAATCTCTGCTGTTGTGGGGTATAATTCCCTGTTTTAAACAGATCAAGAAACTCTTTCCCTCCTATCCTGCATGAAAGGACCTGCCTGGTCATTAAGGACCCTTTAATTTCTACCTTCAACCATCCCAATGACTGGCCAACAAATCTCTGCTGTTGTGGGGTATAATTCCCTGTCTTAAACAGATCAAAAAACTCTTTCGCTCCTATCCTGCATGCAAGGACCTGCCTGGTCATTAAGGACCCTTTAATTTCTACCTTCAACCATCCCAATGACTGGCCAACAAATCTCTGCTGTTGTGGGGTATAATTCCCTGTTTTAAAGTGATCAAGAAACTCTTTCCTCCTATCCTGCATGAAAGGACCTGCCTGGTCATTAAGGACCCTTTAATTTCTACCTTCAACCATCCCAATGACTGGCCAACAAATCTCTACTGTTGTGGGGTATAATTCCCTGTTTTAAACAGATCAAGAAATTCTTTCCCTCCTATCCTGCATGAAAGGACCTGCCTGGTCATTAAGGACCCTTTAATTTCTACCTTCAACCATCCCAATGACTGGCCAACAAATCTCTGCTGTTGTGGGGTATAATTCCCTGTTTTAAACAGATCAAGAAACTATTTCCCTCCTATCCTGCATGAAAGGACCTGCCTGGTCATTAAGGACCCTTTAATTTCTACCTTCAACCATCCCAATGACTGGCCAACAAATCTCTGCTGTTGTGGGGTATAATTCCCTGTTTTAAACAGATCAAGAAACTCTTTCCCTCCTATCCTGCATGAAAGGACCTGCCTGGTCATTAAGGACCCTTTAATTTCTACCTTCAACCATCCCAATGACTGGCCAACAAATCTCTGCTGTTGTGGGGTATAATTCCCTGTTTTAAACAGATCAAGAAACTCTTTCCCTCCTATCCTGCATGAAAGAACCTGCCTGGTCATTAAGGACCCTTTAATTTCTACCTTCAACCATCCCAATGACTGGCCAACAAATCTCTGCTGTTGTGGGGTATAATTCCCTGTTTTAAACAGATCAAGAAACTCTTTCCCTCCTATCCTGCATGAAAGGACCTGCCTGGTCATTAAGGACCCTTTAATTTCTACCTTCAACCATCCCAATGACTGGCCAACAAATCTCTGCTGTTGTGGGGTATAATTCCCTGTTTTAAACAGATCAAGAAACTCTTTCCCTCCTATCCTGCATGAAAGGACCTGCCTGGTCATTAAGGACCCTTTAATTTCTACCTTCAACCATCCCAATGACTGGCCAACAAATCTCTGCTGTTGTGGGGTATAATTCCCTGTTTTAAACAGATCAAGAAACTCTTTCCCTCCTATCCTGCATGAAAGGACCTGCCTGGTCATTAAGGACCCTTTAATTTCTACCTTCAACCATCCCAATGACTGGCCAACAAATCTCTGCTGTTGTGGGGTATAATTCCCTGTTTTAAAGTGATCAAGAAACTCTTTCCCTTCTATCCTGCATTAAAGGACCTGCCTGATCATTAAGGACCCTTTAATGTCTACCTTCAACCATCCCAATGACTGGCCAACAAATCTCTACTGTTGTGGGGTATAATTCCCTGTTTTAAACAGATCAAGAAATTCTTTCCCTCCTATCCTGCATGAAAGGACCTGCCTGGTCATTAAGGACCCTTTAATTTCTAACTTCAACTATCCCAACGACTGGCCAACAAATCTCTGCTGTTGTGGGGTATAATTCCCTGTTTTAAACAGATCAAGAAACTATTCCCTCCTATCCTGCATGAAAGGACCTGCCTGGTCATTAAGGACCCTTTAATTTCTACGTTCAACCATCCCAATGAGTGGCAAACAAATCACTGCTGTTGTGGGGTATAATTCCCTCTTTTAAACAGATCAAGAAACTCTTTCCCTCCTATATTACATGAAAAGACCTGCCTAGTCCTTAAGGACCCTTTAATTTCTACCTTCAACCATCCCAATGAGTGGCAAACAAATCTCTGCTGTTGTGGGGTATAATTTCCTGTTTTAAACAGATGAAGAAACTCTTTCCCTCCTATCCTGCATGGAAGGACCTGCCTAGTCATTAAGGACCCTTTAATTTCTACCTTCAACCATCCCACCGACTGGCCAACAAATCTCTGCTGTTGTGGGGTAAAATTCCCTGTTTTAAACAGATCAAGAAACTCTTTCCCTCCTATCCTGCATGAAAGGACCTGCCTGGTCATTAAGGACCCTTTAATTTCTACCTTCAACCATCCCAATGACTGGCCAACAAATCTCTGCTGTTGTGGGGTATAATTCCCTGTTTTAAACAGATCAAGAAACTCTTTCCTCCTATCCTGCATGAAAGGATCTACCTGGTCATTAAGGACCCTTTAATTTCTACCTTCAACCATCCCAATGACTGGCCAACAAATCTCTGCTGTTGTGGGGTATAATTCCCTGTTTTAAACAGATCAAGAAACTCTTTCCCTCCTATCCTGCATGAAAGGACCTGCCTGGTCATTAAGGACCCTTTAATTTCTACCTTCAACCATCCCAATGACTGGCCAACAAATCTCTGCTGTTGTGGGGTATAATTCCCTGTTTTAAACAGATCAAGAAACTCTTTCCCTCCTATCCTGCATGAAAGAACCTGCCTGGTCATTAAGGACCCTTTAATTTCTACCTTCAACCATCCCAATGACTGGCCAACAAATCTCTGCTGTTGTGGGGTATAATTCCCTGTTTTAAACAGATCAAGAAACTCTTTCCCTCCTATCCTGCATGAAAGGACCTGCCTGGTCATTAAGGACCCTTTAATTTCTACCTTCAACCATCCCAATGACTGGCCAACAAATCTCTGCTGTTGTGGGGTATAATTCCCTGTTTTAAACAGATCAAGAAACTATTTACTCCTATCCTGCATGAAAGGACCTGCCTGGTCATTAAGGACCCTTTAATTTCTACCTTCAACCATCCCAATGACTGGCCACCAAATCTCTGCTTTTGTGGGGTATAATTCCCTGTTTTAAACAGATCAAGAACCTCTTTCCCTCCTATCCTGCATGAAAGGACCTGCCTGGTCATTAAGGACCCTTTCATTTCTACCTTAAACCATCCCAATGACTGGCGAAGAAATCTCTGCAGTTGTGGGGTATAATTCCCTGTTTTAAACAGATCAAGAAACGCTTTCCCTCTTATCCTGCATGAAAGGACCTGCCTGATCATTAAGGACCCTTTAATTTCTACCTTCAACCATCCCAATGACTGGCCAACAAATCTCTGCTGTTGTGGGGTATAATTCCCTGTTTTAAACAGATCAAGAAACTCTTTCCCTTCTATCCTGCATGAAAGGACCTGCCTGATCATTAAGGACCCTTTAATGTCTACCTTCAACCATCCCAATGACTGGCCAACAAATCTCTGCTGTTGTGGGGTATAATTCCCTGTTTTAAACAGATCAAGAAACTCTTTCCCTCCTATCCTGCATGAAAGGACCTGCCTGGTCATTAAGGACCCTTTAATTTCTAACTTCAACCATCCCAATGACTGGCCAACAAATCTCTGCTGTTGTGGGGTATAATTCCCTGTTTTAAACAGATCAAGAAACTCTTTCCCTGCTATCCTGCATGAAAGGACCTGCCTGGTCATTAAGGACCCGTTAATTTCTACCTTCAACCATCCCAATGACTGGCCAACAAATCTCTGCTGTTGTGGGGTATAATTCCCTGTTTTAAACAGATCAAGAAACTCTTCCCCTCCTATCCTGCATGAAAGGACCTGCCTGGTCATTAAGAACCCTTTAATTTCTACCTTCAACCATCCCAATGACTGGCCAACAAATCTCTGCTGTTGTGGGGTATAATACCTGGTTTTAAACAGATCAAGATACTCTTCCCCTCCTATCCTGCATGAAAGGACCTGCCTGGTCATTAAGGACCCTTTAATTTCTACCTTCAACCATCCCAATGACTGGCCAACAAATCTCTGCTGTTGTGGGGTATAATTCCCTGTTTTAAACAGATCAAGAAACTCTTTCCCTCCTATCCTGCATGAAAGGACCTGCCTGGTCATTAAGGAACCTTTAATTTCTACCTTCAAGCATCCCAATGACTGGCCAACAAATCTCTGCTGTTGTGGGGTATAATTCCCTGTTTTAAACAGATCAAGAAACACTTTCCCTTCTATCCTGCATGAAAGGACCTGCCTGATCATTAAGGACCCTTTAATTTCTACGTTCAACCATCCCAATGACTGGCCAACAAATCTCTGCTGTTGTGGGGTGTAATTCCCTGTCTTAAACAGATCAAGAAACTCTTTCCCTCCTACCCTGCATGAAAGGACCTGCCTAGTCATTAAGGACCCTTTAATGTCTACCTTCAACCATCCCAATGACTGGCCAACAAATCTCTGCTGTTGTGGGGTATAATTCCCTGTCTTAAACAGATCAAGAAACTTTTCCCTCCTATCCTGCATGAAAGGACCTGCCTGGTCATTAAGGACCCTTTAATTTCTACCTTCAACCATCCCAATGACTGGCCAACAAATCTCTGCTGTTGTGGGGTATAATTCCCTGTTTTAAACAGATCAAGAAACTCTTTCCCTCCTATCCTGCATGAAAGGACCTGCCTGGTCATTAAGGACCCTTTAATTTCTACCTTCAACCATCCCAATGACTGGCCAACAAATCTCTGCTGTTGTGGGGTATAATTCCCTGTTTTAAACAGATCAAGAAACTCTTTCCCTCCTATCGTGCATGAAAGGACCTGCCTGGTCATCAAGGACCCTTTAATTTCTACCTTCAACCATCCCAATGACTGGCCAACAAATCTCTGCTGTTGTGGGGTATAATTCCCTGTTTTAAACAGATCAAGAAACTCTTTCCCTCCTATCCTGCATGAAAGGACCTGCCTGGTCATTAAGGACCCTTTAATTTCTACCTTCAACCATCCCAATGACTGGCCAACAAATCTCTGCTGTTGTGGGGTATAATTCCCTGTTTTAAACAGATCAAGAAACTCTTTCCCTCCTATCCTGCATGAAAGGACCTGCCTGGTCATTAAGGACCCTTTAATTTCTACCTTCAACCATCCCAATGACTGGCCAACAAATCTCTGCTGTTGTGGGGTATAATTCCCTGTTTTAAACAGATCAAGAAACTCTTTCCCTCCTATCCTGCATGAAAGGACCTGCCTGGTCATTAAGGACCCTTTAATTTCTACCTTCAACCATCCCAATGACTGGCCAACAAATCTCTGCTGTTGTGGGGTATAATTCCCTGTTTTAAACAGATCAAGAAACTCTTTCCCTCCTATCCTGCACAAAAGGACCTGCCTGGTCATTAAGGACCCTTTAATTTCTACCTTCAACCATCCCAATGACTGGCCAACAAATCTCTGCTGTTGTGGGGTATAATTCCCTGTTTTAAACAGATCAAGAAACTCTTTTCCTCCTATCCTGCATGAAAGGACCTGCCTGGTCATTAAGGACCCTTTAATTTCTACCTTCAACCATCCCAATGACTGGCCAACAAATCTCTGCTGTTGTGGGGTATAATTCCCAGTTTTAAACAGATTAAGATACTCTTCCCCTCCTATTCTGCATGAAAGGACCTGCCTGGTCATTAAGGACCCTTTAATTTCTACCTTCAACCATCCCAATGACTGGCCAACAAATCTCTGCTGTTGTGGGGTATAATTCCCTGTTTTAAACAGATCAAGAAACTCTTTCCCTCCTATCCTGCATGAAAGGACCTGCCTGGTCATTAAGGACCCTTTAATTTCTACCTTCAACCATCCCAATGACTGGCCAACAAATCTCTGCTGTTGTGGGGTATAATTCCCTGTTTTAAACAGATCAAGAAACTCTTTCCCTCCTATCCTGCATGAAAGGACCTGCCTGGTCATTAAGGACCATTTAATTTCTACCTTCAACCATCCCAATGACTGGCCAACAAATCTCTGCTGTTGTGGGGTATAATTCCCTGTTTTAAACAGATCAAGAAACTCTTTCCCTCCTATCCTGCATGAAAGGACCTGCCTGGTCATTAAGGACCCTTTAATTTCTACCTTCAACCATCCCAATGACTGGCCAACAAATCTCTGCTGTTGTGGGGTATAATTCCCTGTTTTAAACAGATCAAGAAACTCTTTCCATCCTATCCTGCATTAAAGGACCTTCCTGGTCATTAAGGACCCTTTAATTTCTACCTTCAACCATCCCAATGACTGGCCAACAAATCTCTGCTGTTGTGGGGTATAATTCCCTGTTTTAAACAGATCAAGAAACTCTTTCCCTCCTATCCTGCATGAAAGGACCTGCCTGGTCATTAAGGACCCTTTAATTTCTACCTTCAACCATCCCAATGACTGCCAACAAATCTCTGCTGTTGTGGGGTATAATTTCCTGTTTTAAACAGATCAAGAAACTTTTCCCTCCTATCCTGCATGAAAGGACCTGCCTGGTCATTAAGGACCCTTTAATTTCTACCTTCAACCATCCCAATGACTGGCCAACAAATCTCTGCTGTTGTGGGGTGTAATTCCCTGTTTTAAACAGATCAAGAAACTCTTTCCCTCCTATGCTGCATGAAAGGACCTGCCTTGTCATTAAGGACCCTTTAATTTCTACCTTCAACCATCCCAATGACTGGCCAACAAATCTCTGCTGTTGTGGGGTATAATTCCCTGTTTTAAACAGATCAAGAAACTCTTTCCCTCCTATCCTGCATGAAAGGACCTGCCTGGTCATTAAGGACCCTTTCATTTCTACCTTCAACCATCCCAATGACTGGCCAACAAATCTCTGCTGTTGTGGGGTATAATTCCCTGTTTTAAACAGATCAAGAAACTCTTTCCCTCCTATCCTGCATGAAAGGACCTGCCTGGTCATTAAGGACCCTTTAATTTCTACCTTCAACCATCCCAATGACTGGCCAACAAATCTCTGCTGTTGTGGGGTATAATTCCCTGTTTTAAACAGATCAAGAAACTCTTTCCCTCCTATCCTGCATGAAAGGACCTGCCTGGTCATTAAGGACCCTTTAATTTCTACCTTCAACCATCCCAATGACTGGCCAACAAATCTCTGCTGTTGTGGGGTATAATTCCCTGTTTTAAACAGATCAAGAAACTCTTTCCCTCCTATCCTGCATGAAAGGACCTGCCTGGTCATTAAGGAAACTTTAATTTCTACCTTCAACCATCCCAATGACTGGCCAACAAATCTCTGCTGTTGTGGGGTATAATTCCCTGTTTTAAACAGATCAAGAAACTCTTTCCCTCCTATCCTGAATGAAAGGACCTGCCTGGTCATTAAGTACCCTTTAATTTCTACCTTCAACCATCCCAATGACTGGCCAACAAATCTCTGCTGTTGTGGGGTATAATTCCCTGTTTTAAACAGATCAAGAAACTCTTTCCCTCCTATCCTGCATGAAAGGACCTGCCTGGTCATTAAGGACCCTTTAATTTCTACCTTCAACCATCCCAATGACTGGCCAACAAATCTCTGCTGTTGTGGGGTATAATTCCCTGTTTTAAACAGATCAAGAAACTCTTTCCCTCCTATCCTGCATGAAAGGACCTTCCTGGTCATTAAGGACCCTTTAATTTCTACCTTCAACCATCCCAATGACTGGCCAACAAATCTCTGCTGTTGTGGGGTATAATTCCCTGTTTTAAACAGATCAAGAAACTCTTTCCCTCCTATCCTGCATGAAAGGACCTGCCTGGTCATTAAGGACCCTTTAATTTCTACCTTCAACCATCCCAATGACTGGCCAACAAATCTCTGCTGTTGTGGGGTATAATTCCCTGTTTTAAACAGATCAAGAAACTCTTTCCCTCCTATCCTGCATGAAAGGACCTGCCTGGTCATTAAGGACCCTTTAATTTCTACCTTCAACCATCCCAATGACTGGCCAACAAATCTCTGCTGTTGTGGGGTATAATTCCCTGTTTTAAACAGATCAAGAAACTCTTTCCCTCCTATCCTGCATGAAAGGACCTGCCTGGTCATTAAGGACCCTTTAATTTCTACCTTCAACCATCCCAATGACTGGCCAACAAATCTCTGCTGTTGTGGGGTATAATTCCCTGTTTTAAACAGATCAAGAAACTCTTTCCCTCCTATCCTGCATGAAAGGACCTGCCTGGTCATTAAGGACCCTTTAATTTCTACCTTCAACCATCCCAATGACTGGCCAACAAATCTCTGCTGTTGTGGGGTATAATTCCCTGTTTTAAACAGATCAAGAAACTCTTTCCCTCCTATCCTGCATGAAAGGACCTGCCTGGTCATTAAGGACCCTTTAATTTCTACCTTCAACCATCCCAATGACTGGCCAACAAATCTCTGCTGTTGTGGGGTATAATTCCCTGTTTTAAACAGATCAAGAAACTCTTTCCCTCCTATTCTGCATGAAAGGACCTGCCTGGTCATTAAGGACCCTTTAATTTCTACCTTCAACCATCCCAATGACTGGCCAACAAATCTCTGCTGTTGTGGGGTATAATTCCCTGTTTTAAACAGATCAAGAAACTCTTTCCCTCCTATCCTGCATGAAAGGACCTTCCTGGTCATTAAGGACCCTTTAATTTCTACCTTCAACCA
The DNA here is from genome assembly GCF_019279795.1 of Protopterus annectens. Classification (NCBI taxonomy): domain Eukaryota; kingdom Metazoa; phylum Chordata; order Ceratodontiformes; family Protopteridae; genus Protopterus; species Protopterus annectens. Next base: position 1,078,823,813 of record NC_056735.1, read on the forward strand.
TCCCAATGACTGGCCAACAAATCTCTGCTGTTGTGGGGTATAATTCCCTGTTTTAAACAGATCAAGAAACTCTTTCCCTCCTATCCTGCATGAAAGGACCTGCCTGGTCATTAAGGACCCTTTAATTTCTACCTTCAACCATCCCAATGACTGGCCAACAAATCTCTGCTGTTGTGGGGTATAATTCCCTGTTTTAAACAGATCAAGAAACTCTTTCCCTCCTATCCTGAATGAAAGGACCTTCCTGGTCATTAGGGACACTTTAATTTCTACCTTAAACCATCCCAATGACTGGCCAACAAATCTCTGCTGTTGTGGGGTATAATTCCCTGTTTTAAACAGATCAAGAAACTCTTTCCCTCCTATCCTGCATGAAAGGACCTGCCTGGTCATTAAGGACCCTTTAATTTCTACCTTCAACCATCCCAATGACTGGCCAACAAATCTCTGCTGTTGTGGGGTATAATTCCCTGTTTTAAACAGATCAAGAAACTCTTTCCTCCTATCCTGCATGAAAGGACCTGCCTGGTCATTAAGGAACCTTTAATTTCTACCTTCAACCATCCCAATGACTGGCCAACAAATCTCTGCTGTTGTGGGGTATAATTCCCTGTTTTAAACAGATCAATATACTCTTTCCCTCCTATCCTGCATGAAAGGACTTGCCTGGTCATTAAGGACCCTTTAATTTCTACCTTCAACCATCCCAATGACTGGCCAACAAATCTCTGCTGTTGTGGGGTATAATTCCCTGTTTTAAACAGATCAAGAAACTCTTTCCCTCCTATCCTGCATGAAAGGACCTGCCTGGTCATTAAGGACCCTTTAATTTCTACCTTCAACCATCCCAATGACTGGCCAACAAATCTCTGCTGTTGTGGGGTATAATTCCCTGTTTTAAACAGATCAAGAAACTCTTTCCCTCCTATCCTGCATGAAAGGACCTGCCTGGTCATTAAGGACCCTTTAATTTCTACCTTCAACCATCCCAATGACTGGCCAACAAATCTCTGCTGTTGTGGGGTATAATTCCCTGTTTTAAACAGATCAAGAAACTTTTCCCTCCTATCCTGCATGAAAGGACCTGCCTGGTCATTAAGGACCCTTTAATTTCTACCTTCAACCATCCCAATGACTGGCCAACAAATCTCTGCTGTTGTGGGGTATAATTCCCTGTTTTAAACAGATCAAGAAACCTTTTCCTTCCTATCCTGCATGAAAGGACCTGGCTGGTCATTAAGGACCCTTTAATTTCTACCTTCAACCATCCCAACGACTGGCCAACAAATCTCTGCTGTTGTGGGGTATAATTCCCTGTTTTAAACAGATTAAGAAACTCTTTCCGTCCTATCCTGCATGAAAGGACCTTCCTGGTCATTAAGAACCCTTTAATTTCTACCTTCAACCATCCCAATGACTGGCCAACAAATCTCTGCTGTTGTGGGGTATAATTCCCTGTTTTAAACAGATCAAGAAACTCTTTCCTCCTATCCTGCATGAAAGGACCTGCCTGGTCATTAAGGACCCTTTAATTTCTACCTTCAACCATCCCAATGACTGGCCAACAAATCTCTGCTGTTGTGGGGTATAATTCCCTGTTTTAAACAGATCAAGAAACTCTTTCCCTCCTATCCTGCATGAAAGGACCTGCCTGGTCATTAAGGACCCTTTAATTTCTACCTTCAACCATCCCAATGACTGGCCAACAAATCTCTGCTGTTGTGGGGTATAATTCCCTGTTTTAAACAGATCAAGAAACTCTTTCCCTCCTATCCTGCATGAAAGGACCTGCCTGGTCATTAAGGACCCTTTAATTTCTACCTTCAACCATCCCAATGACTGGCCAACAAATCTCTGCTGTTGTGGGGTATAATTCCCTGTTTTAAACAGATCAAGAAACTCTTTCCCTCCTATCCTGCATGAAAGGACCTGCCTGGTCATTAAGGACCCTTTAATTTCTACCTTCAACCATCCCAATGACTGGCCAACAAATCTCTGCTGTTGTGGGGTATAATTCCCTGTTTTAAACAGATCAAGAAACTCTTTCCCTCCTATCCTGCATGAAAGGACCTGCCTGGTCATTAAGGACCCTTTAATTTCTACCTTCAACCATCCCAATGACTGGCCAACAAATCTCTGCTGTTGTGGGGTATAATTCCCTGTTTTAAACAGATCAAGAAACTCTTTCCCTCCTATCCTGCATGAAAGGACCTGCCTGGTCATTAAGGACCCTTTAATTTCTACCTTCAACCATCCCAATGACTGGCCAACAAATCTCTGCTGTTGTGGGGTATAATTCCCTGTTTTAAACAGATCAAGAAACTCTTTCCCTCCTATCCTGCATGAAAGGACCTGCCTGGTCATTAAGGACACTTTAATTTCTACCTTCAACCATCCCATTGAATGGCCAACAAATCTCTGCTGTTGTGGGGTATAATTCCCTGTTTTAAACAGATCAAGAAACTCTTTCCCTCCTATCCTGCATGAAAGGACCTGCCTGGTCATTAAGGACCCTTTAATTTCTACCTTCAACCATCCCAATGACTGGCCAACAAATCTCTGCTGTTGTGGGGTATAATTCCCTGTTTTAAACAGATCAAGAAACTCTTTCCCTCCTATCCTGCATGAAAGGACCTGCCTGGTCATTAAGGACCCTTTAATTTCTACCTTCAACCATCCCAATGACTGGCCAACAAATCTCTGCTGTTGTGGGGTATAATTCCCTGTTTTAAACAGATCAAGAAACTCTTTCCCTCCTATCCTGCATGAAAGGACCTGCCTGGTCATTAAGGACCCTTTAATTTCTACCTTCAACCATCCCAATGACTGGCCAACAAATCTCTGCTGTTGTGGGGTATAATTCCCTGTTTTAAAAAGATCAAGAAACTCTTTCCTCCTATCCTGCACGAAAGGACCTGCCTGGTCATTAAGGACCCTTTAATTTCTACCTTCAACCATCCCAATGACTGGCCAACAAATCTCTGCTGTTGTGGGGTATAATTCCCTGTTTTAAACAGATCAAGAAACTCTTTCCCTCCTATCCTGCATGAAAGGACCTGCCTGGTCATTAAGGACCCTTTCATTAGTACCTTCAACCGTCCCAATGACTGGCCAACAAATCTCTGCTGTTGTGGGGTATAATTCCCTGTTTTAAACAGATCAAGAAACTCTTTCCCTCCTATCCTGCATGAAAGGACCTGACTGGTCATTAAGGACCCTTTAATTTCTACCTTCAACCATCCCAATGACTGGCCAACAAATCTCTGCTGTTGTGGGGTATAATTCCCTGTTTTAAACAGATCAAGAAACTCTTTCCCTCCTATCCTGCATGAAAGGACCTGCCTGGTCATTAAGGACCCTTTAATTTCTACCTTCAACCATCCCAATGACTGGCCAACAAATCTCTGCTGTTGTGGGGTATAATTCCCTGTTTTAAACAGATCAAGAAACTCTTTCCCTCCTATCCTGCATGAAAGGACCTGCCTGGTCATTAAGGACCCTTTAATTTCTACCTTCAACCATCCCAATGACTGGCCAACAAATCTCTGCTGTTGTGGGGTATAATTCCCTGCTTTAAACAGATCAAGAAACTCTTTCCTCCTATCCTGCACGAAAGGACCTGCCTGGTCATTAAGGACCCTTTAATTTCTACCTTCAACCATCCCAATGACTGGCCAACAAATCTCTGCTGTTGTGGGGTATAATTCCCTGTTTTAAACAGATCAAGAAACTCTTTCCCTCCTATCGTGCATGAAAGGACCTGCCTGGTCATTAAGGACCCTTTAATTTCTACCTTCAACCATCCCAATGACTGGCCAACAAATCTCTGCTGTTGTGGGGTATAATTCCCTGTTTTAAACAGATCAAGAAACTCTTTCCCTCCTATCCTGCATGAAAGGACCTTCCTGGTCATTAAGGACCCTTTAATTTCTACCTTCAACCATCCCAATGACTGGCCAACAAATCTCTGCTGTTGTGGGGTATAATTCCCTGTTTTAAACAGATCAAGAAACTCTTTCCCTCCTATCCTGAATGAAAGGACCTGCCTGGTCATTAAGGACCCTTTAATTTCTACCTTCAACCATCCCAATGACTGGCCAACAAATCTCTGCTGTTGTGGGGTATAATTCCCTGTTTTAAACAGATCAAGAAACTCTTTCCCTCCTATCCTGCATGAAAGGACCTGCCTGGTCATTAAGGACATTTTAATTTCTACCTTCAACCATCCCAATGACTGGCCAACAAATCTCTGCTGTTGTGGGGTATAATTCCCTGTTTTAAACAGATCAAGAAACTCTTTCCCTCCTATCCTGCATGAAAGGACCTGCCTGGTCATTAAGGACCCCTTAATTTCTACCTTCAACCATCCCAATGACTGGCCAACAAATCTCTGCTGTTGTGGGGTATAATTCCCTGTTTTAAACAGATCAAGAAACTCTTTCCCTCCTATCCTGCATGAAAGGACCAGCCTGGTCATTAAGGACCCTTTAATTTCTACCTTCAACCATCCCAATGACTGGCCAACAAATCTCTGCTGTTGTGGGGTATAATTCCCTGTTTTAAACAGATCAAGAAACTCTTTCCCTCCTATCCTGCATGAAAGGACCTGCCTGGTCATTAAGGACCCTTTAATTTCTACCTTCAACCATCCCAATGACTGGCCAACAAATCTCTGCTGTTGTGGGGTATAATTCCCTGTTTTAAACAGATCAAGAAACTCTTTCCCTCCTATCCTGCATGAAAGGACCTGCCTGGTCATTAAGGAACCTTTAATTTCTACCTTCAACCATCCCAATGACTGGCCAACAAATCTCTGCTGTTGTGGGGTATAATTCCCTGTTTTAAACAGATCAAGAAACTCTTTCCCTCCTATCCAGCATGAAAGGACCTGCCTGGTCATTAAGGAACCTTTAATTTCTACCTTCAACCATCCCAATGACTGGCCAACAAATCTCTGCTGTTGTGGGGTATAATTCCCTGTTTTAAACAGATCAAGAAACTCTTTCCCTCCTATCCTGCATGAAAGGACCTGCCTGGTCATTAAGGACCCTTTAATTTCTACCTTCAACCATCCCAATGACTGGCCAACAAATCTCTGCTGTTGTGGGGTATAATTCCCTGTTTTAAACAGATCAAGAAACTCTTTCCCTCCTATCCTGCATGAAAGGACCTGCCTGGTCATTAAGGACCCTTTAATTTCTACCTTCAACCATCCCAATGACTGGCCAACAAATCTCTGCTGTTGTGGGGTATAATTCCCTGTTTTAAACAGATCAAGAAACTATTTCCCTCCTATCCTGCATGAAAGGACCTGCCTGGTCATTAAGGACCCTTTAATTTCTACCTTCAACCATCCCAATGACTGGCCAACAAATCTCTGCTGTTGTGGGGTATAATTCCCTGTTTTAAACAGATCAAGAAACTCTTTCCCTCCTATCCTGCATGAAAGGACCTGCCTGGTCATTAAGGACCCTTTAATTTCTACCTTCAACCATCCCAATGACTGGCCAACAAATCTCTGCTGTTGTGGGGTATAATTCCCTGTTTTAAACAGATCAAGAAACTCTTTCCCTCCTATCCTGCATGAAAGGACCTGCCTGGTCATTAAGGACCCTTTAATTTCTACCTTCAACCATCCCAATGACTGGCCAACAAATCTCTGCTGTTGTGGGGTATAATTCCCTGTTTTAAACAGATCAAGAAACTCTTTCCCTCCTATCCTGCATGAAAGGACCTGCCTGGTCATTAAGGACCCTTTAATTTCTACCTTCAACCATCCCAATGACTGGCCAACAAATCTCTGCTGTTGTGGGGTATAATTCCCTGTTTTAAACAGATCAAGAAACTCTTTCCCTCCTATCCTGCATGAAAGGACCTGCCTGGTCATTAAGGACCCTTTAATTTCTACCTTCAACCATCCCAATGACTGGCCAACAAATCTCTGCTGTTGTGGGGTATAATTCCCTGTTTTAAACAGATCAAGAAACTTTTCCCTCCTATCCTGCATGAAAGGACCTGCCTGGTCATTAAGGACCCTTTAATTTCTACCTTCAACCATCCCAATGACTGGCCAACAAATCTCTGCTGTTGTGGGGTATAATTCCCTGTTTTAAACATATCAAGAAACTCTTTCCCTCCTATCCTGCATGAAAGGACCTGCCTGGTCATTAAGGACCCTTTAATTTCTACCTTCAACCATCCCAATGACTGGCCAACAAATCTCTGCTGTTGTGGGGTATAATTCCCTGTTTTAAACAGATCAAGAAACTCTTTCCCTCCTATCCTGCATGAAAGGACCTGCCTGGTCATTAAGGACTCTTTAATTTCTACCTTCAACCATCCCAATGACTGGCCAACAAATCTCTGCTGTTGTGGGGTATAATTCCCTGTTTTAAACAGATCAAGAAACTCTTTCCCTCCTATGCTGCATGAAAGGACCTGCCTGGTCATTAAGGACCCCTTAATTTCTACCTTCAACCATCCCAATGACTGGCCAACAAATCTCTGCTGTTGTGGGGTATAATTCCCTGTTTTAAACAGATCAAGAAACTCTTTCCCTCCTATCCTGCATGAAAGGACCTGCCTGGTCATTAAGGGCCCTTTAATTTCTACCTTCAACCATCCCAATGACTGGCCAACAAATCTCTGCTGTTGTGGGGTATAATTCCCTGTTTTAAACAGATCAAGAAACTCTTTCCCTCCTATCCTGCATGAAAGGACCTGCCTGGTCATTAAGGACCCTTTAATTTCTACCTTCAACCATCCCAATGACTGGCCAACAAATCTCTGCTGTTGTGGGGTATAATTCCCTGTTTTAAACAGATCAAGAAACTCTTTCCCTCCTATCCTGCATGAAAGGACCTGCCTGGTCATTAAGGACCCTTTAATTTCTACCTTCAACCATCCCAATGACTGGCCAACAAATCTCTGCTGTTGTGGGGTATAATTCCCTGTTTTAAACAGATCAAGAAACTCTTTCCCTCCTATCCTGCATGAAAGGACCTGCCTGGTCATTAAGGACCCTTTAATTTCTACCTTCAACCATCCCAATGACTGGCCAACAAATCTCTGCTGTTGTGGGGTATAATTCCCTGTTTTAAACAGATCAAGAAACTCTTTCCTTCTATCCTGCATGAAAGGACCTGCCTGGTCATTAAGGACCCTTTAATTTCTACCTTCAACCATCCCAATGACTGGCCAACAAATCTCTGCTGTTGTGGGGTATAATTCCCTGTTTTAAACAGATCAAGAAACTCTTTCCCTCCTATCCTGCATGAAAGGACCTCCTGGTCATTAAGGACCCTTTAATTTCTACCTTCAACCATCCCAATGACTGGCCAACAAATCTCTGCTGTTGTGGGGTATAATTCCCTGTTTTAAACAGATCAAGAAACTCTTTCCCTCCTATCCTGCATGAAAGGACCTGCCTGGTCATTAAGGACCCTTTAATTTCTACCTTCAACCATCCCAATGACTGGCCAACAAATCTCTGCTGTTGTGGGGTATAATTCCCTGTTTTAAACAGATCAAGAAACTCTTTCCCTCCTATCCTGCATGAAAGGACCTGCCTGGTCATTAAGGACCCTTTCATTTCTACCTTCAACCATCCCAATGACTGGCCAACAAATCTCTGCTGTTGTGGGGTATAATTCCCTGTTTTAAACAGATCAAGGAACGCTTTCCCTCTATCCTGCATGAAAGGACCTGCCTGATCATTAAGGACCCTTTAATTTCTACCTTCAACCATCCCAATGACTGGCCAACAAATCTCTGCTGTTGTGGGGTATAATTCCCTGTTTTAAACAGATCAAGAAACTCTTTCCCTCCTATCCTGCATGAAAGGACCTGCCTGGTCATTAAGGACCCTTTAATTTCTACCTTCAACCATCCCAATGACTGGCCAACAAATCTCTGCTGTTGTGGGGTATAATTCCCTGTTTTAAACAGATCAAGAAACTCTTTCCCTCCTATCCTGCATGAAAGGACCTGCCTGGTCATTAAGGACCCTTTAATTTCTACCTTCAACCATCCCAATGACTGGCCAACAAATCTCTGCTGTTGTGGGGTATAATTCCCTGTTTTAAACAGATCAAGAAACTCTTTCCCTCCTATCCTGCATGAAAGGACCTGCCTGGTCATTAAGGACCCTTTAATTTCTACCTTCAACTATCCCAATGACTGGCCAACAAATATCTGCTGTTGTGGGGTATAATTCCCTGTTTTAAACAGATCAAGAAACTATTCCCTCCTATCCTGCATGAAAGGACCTGCCTGGTCATTAAGGACCCTTTAATTTCTACCTTCAACCATCCCAATGACTGGCCAACAAATCTCTGCTGTTGTGGGGTATAATTCCCTGTTTTAAACAGATCAAGAAACTCTACCCTCCTATCCTGCATGAAAGGACCTGCCTAGTCCTTAAGGACCCTTTAATTTCTACCTTCAACCATCCCAATGACTGGCCAACAAATCTCTGCTGTTGTGGGGTATAATTCCCTGTTTTAAACAGATCAAGAAACTCTTTCCCTCCTATCCTGCATGAAAGGACCTGCCTGGTCATTAAGGACCCTTTAATTTCTACCTTCAACCATCCCAATGACTGGCCAACAAATCTCTGCTGTTGTGGGGTATAATTCCCTGTTTTAAACAGATCAAGAAACTCTTTCCCTCCTATCCTGCATGAAAGGACCTGCCTGGTCATTAAGGACCCTTTAATTTCCACCTTCAACCATCCCAATGACTGGCCAACAAATCTCTGCTGTTGTGGGGTATAATTCCCTGTTTTAAACAGATCAAGAAACTCTTTCCCTCCTATCCTGCATGAAAGGACCTGCCTGGTCATTAAGGACCCTTTAATTTCTACCTTCAACCATCCCAATGACTGGCCAACAAATCTCTGCTGTTGTGGGGTATAATTCCCTGTTTTAAACAGATCAAGAAACTCTTTCCCTCCTATCCTGCATGAAAGGACCTGCCTGGTCATTAAGGACCCTTTAATTTCTACCTTCAACCATCCCAATGACTGGCCAACAAATCTCTGCTGTTGTGGGGTATAATTCCCTGTTTTAAACAGATCAAGAAACTCTTTCCCTCCTATCCTGCATGAAAGGACCTGCCTGGTCATTAAGGACCCTTTAATTTCTACCTTCAACCATCCCAATGACTGGCCAACAAATCTCTGCTGTTGTGGGGTATAATTCCCTGTTTTAAACAGATCAAGAAACTCTTTCCCTCCTATCCTGCATGAAAGGACCTGCCTGGTCATTAAGGACCCTTTAATTTCTACCTTCAACCATCCCAATGACTGGCCAACAAATCTCTGCTGTTGTGGGGTATAATTCCCTGTTTTAAACAGATCAAGAAACTCTTTCCTCCTCTCCTGCATGAAAGGACCTGCCTGGTCATTAAGGACCCTTTAATTTCTACCTTCAACCATCCCAATGACTGGCCAACAAATCTCTGCTGTTGTGGGGTATAATTCCCTGTTTTAAACAGATCAAGAAACTCTTTCCTCCTACCCTGCATGAAAGGACCTGCCTGGTCATTAAGGACCCTTTAATTTCTACCTTCAACCATCCCAATGACTGGCCAACAAATCTCTGCTGTTGTGGGGTATAATTCCCTGTTTTAAACAGATCAAGAAACTCTTTCCCTCCTATCCTGCATGAAAGGACCTGCCTGGTCATTAAGGACCCTTTAATTTCTACCTTCAACCATCCCAATGACTGGCCAACAAATCTCTGCTGTTGTGGGGTATAATTCCCTGTTTTAAACAGATCAAGAAACTTTTACCTCCTATCCTGCATGAAAGGACCTGCCTGGTCATTAAGGACCCTTTAATTTCTACCTTCAACCATCCCAATGACTGGCCAACAAATCTCTGCTGTTGTGGGGTATAATTCCCTGTTTAAACATATCAAGAAACCCTTTCCCTCCTATCCTGTATGAAAGGACCTGCCTGGTCATTAAGGACCCTTTAATTTCTACCTTCAACCATCCCAATGACTGGCCAACAAATCTCTGCTGTTGTGGGGTATAATTCCCTGTTTTAAACAGATCAAGAAACTATTCCCTCCTATCCTGCATGAAAGGACCTGCCTGGTCATTAAGGACCCTTTAATTTCTACCTTCAACCATCCCAATGACTGGCCAACAAATCTCTGCTGTTGTGGGGTATAATTCCCTGTTTTAAACAGATCAAGAAACTCTTTCCCTCCTATCCTGCATGAAAGGACCTGCCTGGTCATTAAGGACCCTTTAATTTCTACCTTCAACCATCCCAATGACTGGCCAACAAATCTCTGCTGTTGTGGGGTATAATTCCCTGTTTTAAACAGATCAAGAAACTATTCCCTCCTATCCTGCATGAAAGGACCTGCCTGGTCATTAAGGACCCTTTAATTTCTACGTTCAACCATCCCAATGAGTGGCCAACAAATATCTGCTGTTGTGGGGTTTAATTCCCTGTTTTAAACAGATCAAGAAACTCTTTCCCTCCTATCCTGCATGAAAGGACCTGCCTGGTCATTAAGGACCCTTTAATTTCTACCTTCAACCATCCCAATGACTGGCCAACAAATCTCTGCTGTTGTGGGGTATAATTCCCTGTTTTAAACAGATCAAGAAACTCTTTCCCTCCTATCCTGCATGAAAGGACCTGCCTGGTCATTAAGGACCCTTTAATTTCTACCTTCAACCATCCCAATGACTGGCCAACAAATCTCTGCTGTTGTGGGGTATAATTCCCTGTTTTAAACAGATCAAGAAACTCTTTCCCTCCTATCCTGCATGAAAGGACCTGCCTGGTCATTAAGGACCCTTTAATTTCTACCTTCAACCATCCCAATGACTGGCCAACAAATCTCTGCTGTTGTGGGGTATAATTCCCTGTTTTAAACAGATCAAGAAACTCTTTCCCTCCTATCCTGCATGAAAGGACCTGCCTGGTCATTAAGGACCCTTTAATTTCTACCTTCAACCATCCCAATGACTGGCCAACAAATCTCTGCTGTTGTGGGGTATAATTCCCTGTTTTAAACAGATCAAGAAACTCTTTCCCTCCTATCCTGCATGAAAGGACCTGCCTGGTCATTAAGGACCCTTTAATTTCTACCTTCAACCATCCCAATGACTGGCCAACAAATCTCTGCTGTTGTGGGGTATAATTCCCTGTTTTAAACAGATCAAGAAACTCTTTCCCTCCTATCCTGCATGAAAGGACCTGCCTGGTCATTAAGGACACTTTAATTTCTACCTTCAACCATCCCAATGACTGGCCAACAAATCTCTGCTGTTGTGGGGTATAATTCCCTGTTTTAAACAGATCAAGAAACTCTTTCCCTCCTATCCTGCATGAAAGGACCTGCCTGGTCATTAAGGACCCTTTAATTTCTACCTTCAACCATCCCAATGACTGGCCAACAAATCTCTGCTGTTGTGGGGTATAATTCCCTGTTTTAAACAGATCAAGAAACTCTTTCCTCCTATCCTGCATGAAAGGACCTGCCTGGTCATTAAGGACCCTTTAATTTCTACCTTCAACCATCCCAATGACTGGCCAACAAATCTCTGCTGTTGTGGGGTATAATTCCCTGTTTTAAACAGATCAAGAAACTCTTTCCTCCTATCCTGCATGAAAGGACCTGCCTGGTCATTAAGGACCCTTTAATTTCTACCTTCAACCATCCCAATGACTGGCCAACAAATCTCTGCTGTTGTGGGGTATAATTCCCTGTTTTAAACAGATCAAGAAACTCTTTCCCTCCTATCCTGCATGAAAGGACCTGCCTGGTCATTAAGGACCCTTTAATTTCTACCTTCAACCATCCCAATGACTGGCCAACAAATCTCTGCTGTTGTGGGGTATAATTCCCTGTTTTAAACAGATCAAGAAACTCTTTCCCTCCTATCCTGCATGAAAGGACCTGCCTGGTCATTAAGGACCCTTTAATTTCTACCTTCAACCATCCCAATGACTGGCCAACAAATCTCTGCTGTTGTGGGGTATAATTCCCTGTTTTAAACAGATCAAGAAACTCTTTTCCTCCTATCCTGCATGAAAGGACCTGCCTGGTCATTAAGGACCCTTTAATTTCTACCTTCAACCATCCCAATGACTGGCCAACAAATCTCTGCTGTTGTGGGGTATAATTCCCTGTTTTAAACAGATCAAGAAACTCTTTCCCTCCTATCCTGCATGAAAGGACCTGCCTGGTCATTAAGGACCCTTTAATTTCTACCTTCAACCATCCCAATGACTGGCCAACAAATCTCTGCTGTTGTGGGGTATAATTCCCTGTTTTAAACAGATCAAGAAACTCTTTCCCTCCTATCCTGCATGAAAGGACCTGCCTGGTCATTAAGGACCCTTTAATTTCTACCTTCAACCATCCCAATGACTGGCCAACAAATCTCTGCTGTTGTGGGGTATAATTCCCTGTTTTAAACAGATCAAGAAACTCTTTCCCTCCTATCCTGCATGAAAGGACCTGCCTGGTCATTAAGGACCCTTTAATTTCTACCTTCAACCATCCCAATGACTGGCCAACAAATCTCTGCTGTTGTGGGGTATAATTCCCTGTTTTAAACAGATCAAGAAACTCTTTCCTCCTATCCTGCATGAAAGGACCTGCCTGGTCATTAAGGATCGTTTAATTTCTACCTTCAACCATCCCAATGACTGGCCAACAAATCTCTGCTGTTGTGGGGTATAATTCCCTGTTTTAAACAGATCAAGAAACTCTTTCCCTCCTATCCTGCATGAAAGGACCTGCCTGGTCATTAAGGACCCTTTAATTTCTACCTTCAACCATCCCAATGACTGGCCAACAAATCTCTGCTGTTGTGGGGTATAATTCCCTGTTTTAAACAGATCAAGAAACTCTTTCCCTCCTATCCTGCATGAAAGGACCTGCCTGGTCATTAAGGACCCTTTAATTTCTACCTTCAACCATCCCAATGACTGGCCAACAAATCTCTGCTGTTGTGGGGTATAATTCCCTGTTTTAAACAGATCAAGAAACTCTTTTCCTCCTATCCTGCATGAAAGGACCTGCCTGGTCATTAAGGACCCTTTAATTTCTACCTTCAACCATCCCAATGACTGGCCAACAAATCTCTGCTGTTGTGGGGTATAATTCCCTGTTTTAAACAGATCAAGAAACTCTTTCCCTCCTATCCTGCATGAAAGGACCTGCCTGGTCATTAAGGACCCTTTAATTTCTACCTTCAACCATCCCAATGACTGGCCAACAAATCTCTGCTGTTGTGGGGTATAATTCCCTGTTTTAAACAGATCAAGAAACTTTTCCTCCTCTCCTGCATGAAAGGACCTGCCTGGTCATTAAGGACCCTTTAATTTCTACCTTCAACCATCCCAATGACTGGCCAACAAATCTCTGCTGTTGTGGGGTATAATTCCCTGTTTTAAACAGATCAAGAAACTCTTTTCCTCCTACCCTGCATGAAAGGACCTGCCTAGTCATTAAGGACCCTTTAATGTCTACCTTCAACCATCCCAATGACTGGCCAACAAATCTCTGCTGTTGTGGGGTATAATTCCCTGTTTTAAACAGATCAAGAAACTCTTTCCCTCCTATCCTGCATGAAAGGACCTGCCTGGTCATTAAGGACCCTTTAATTTCTACCTTCAACCATCCCAATGACTGGCCAACAAATCTCTGCTGTTGTGGGGTATAATTCCCTGTTTTAAACAGATCAAGAAACTCTTTCCCTCCTATCCTGCATGAAAGGACCTGCCTGGTCATTAAGGACCCTTTAATTTCTACCTTCAACCATCCCAATGACTGGCCAACAAATCTCTGCTGTTGTGGGGTATAATTCCCTGTTTTAAACAGATCAAGAAACTCTTTCCCTCCTATCCTGCATGAAAGGACCTGCCTGGTCATTAAGGACCCTTTAATTTCTACCTTCAACCATCCCAATGACTGGCCAACAAATCTCTGCTGTTGTGGGGTATAATTCCCTGTTTTAAACAGATCAAGAAACTCTTTCCCTCCTATCCTGCATGAAAGGACCTGCCTGGTCATTAAGGACCCTTTAATTTCTACCTTCAACCATCCCAATGACTGGCCAACAAATCTCTGCTGTTGTGGGGTATAATTCCCTGTTTTAAACAGATCAAGAAACTCTTTCCCTCCTATCCTGCATGAAAGGACCTGCCTGGTCATTAAGGACCCTTTAATTTCTACCTTCAACCATCCCAATGACTGGCCAACAAATCTCTGCTGTTGTGGGGTATAATTCCCTGTTTTAAACAGATCAAGAAACTCTTTCCCTCCTATCCTGCATGAAAGGACCTGCCTGGTCATTAAGGACCCTTTAATTTCTACCTTCAACCATCCCAATGACTGGCCAACAAATCTCTGCTGTTGTGGGGTATAATTCCCTGTTTTAAACAGATCAAGATACTCTTTCCCTCCTATCCTGCATGAAAGGACCTGCCTGGTCATTAAGGACCCTTTAATTTCTACCTTCAACCATCCCAATGACTGGCCAACAAATCTCTGCTGTTGTGGGGTATAATTCCCTGTTTTAAACAGATCAAGATACTCTTACCTCCTATCCTGCATGAAAGGACCTGCCTGGTCATTAAGGACCCTTTAATTTCTACCTTCAACCATCCCAATGACTGGCCAACAAATCTCTGCTGTTGTGGGGTATAATTCCCTGTTTTAAACAGATCAAGAAACTCTTTCCCTCCTATCCTGCATGGAATGACCTGCCTGGTCATTAAGGACCCTTTCATTTCTACCTTCAACCATCCCAATGACTGGCCAACAAATCTCTGCTGTTGTGGGGTATAATTCCCTGTTTTAAACAGATCAAGAAACTCTTTCTCTCCTATCCTTCACAAGAGGACCAGCCTGGTTGTTAAAAATATGTCAGGACAACACAGGAGGCTCAGATACAAGAAAACTTTACTAGTGTACACCAGGAGGCAAAAAACTATACAGTACAAGTATAGAATTCTCTCTAACATGATACAGGAAGTAAGTCTTATTTTATACATTATACATCCAAGCTGTGCCCATCTTACTGACGTGGTCAGTCACAGGACACCTACATCACTGTAGTCTACAATATTCTATTCATAAGAAAGTGCTGAGGTTATACTTTTTAAAAGTTTTCCCATGAGAATAATACAGCCTTGCAAAGCACCTGGTCAGTTATAATGTCTTTCTATAAATGTTATTCTTTCAAGGTTTCAGTCCTGCTCGAATACAATAGTAAGTTCAGTTCTTAATATGCTTCTTTGTTCCTCTCGCAACATTGATTTTAGCAGCTGTGCTGATAATATTCTCAAGGCCAACTATCTCAGAGGAAGGAAGAAAAAATTCAATGCCTTATACATTCATTTTCCTGACCCAGCAGATAATCATTAGTGAAAACATAAGCTTGCTGAGCTGGCTACTGCCAGGGTCAGAGTTCAATCACACTGCAGCTCCAAAGCTTCAAGCAATTACATGTAAGATCATTCTTACTGCCATATTGTAAAATAGAATAAAATGCATTACATACTATTTGCTTTTAAACTAGCACTTCATATATGTTTAAGTACATATTTTTCTAACATTCTCCCTCCTTTTAATACTTTTTATTCTATTCAGAAACATAAACAATATCATTTCGTTCTCTAGCCTTCTCCTCTCAGGGATTTTTAACTAGGCAAGTCATTTGCTTTATATTTCAGAAAGAATTTCATTTGGAATTAATAGATCCAACTCAATGTCTTGGTACATAGTCTCAGTTACAGATATGTCAACAAATTCTCTAACTAATCTTTTCATACAGGGTATCCCGCAACAGACACATGCTCCTAGTATGAGCAAAACAACACAAATGGCAATCAAAATATTCATTAGGATTGAACCCCACCCACCAAACAGATTCTTGAAAAAGTTCATCAGTGGGTTTGGGCCTGGTTCAGTCATGGTCGATACCTGCTGTATTACCTCTAGGTGGTCATTGATTTCATGTTTATTATCTGGTATATACGCACAACATTCTTATTTGATAAGCGCGCACGTACCACCTCTAGCCACTAGGGTGAAGTCAAGAGCCATTCTGTTTTGTAGCACAACAGTTCTCATTGCATTCAGTTCATCAGTCACAAGTTCGAGAGCGGAAAAAGTTGCATTACTCATTACTTCGAGAAGCTTTGACAATTTTCTCAGCTCCCAGATTGATTTGACTGCTCCATAGGCTGGGAATATTCCAGCCCAGGATATAACACTGTCACTCAAGTCCATATGAGTCAATTTTTCTTTATCTTTCACGGATGGATGGTCCTTCCAGCCAGCCTCGATCTTACCCACTGGATTAGCGGGTTTTTCAACTGAATTCCCAGTTCTTCGGGCTACATCTCTTACATTTCGTATCTTACCCAGAGGTAATTCTGCGGTATGCCTTATTGCTGGAACCAGATAACCCAAAAAACAACTGCCGGACCAATTCTCAGGTAACCATTTATATGCCTTTTTCCCACAAACAAAATAACAGTTTTCTACTTTAGTACTGATGCGGGTTAACTCTGAATGAAACATTTTCTTGACTATAACAGACAATTGTTTATGCAATTCAGGATTTTTCTGCACATCTTTTATCGTTGTTCTCATTAAGCTCAAATATGAATCATAATTTGTGCTACAACTAGTACTTTTATCTTTGGCCTTAATATAACATTTGTAAGATACAGTTATGTTATAGTTACTCCAACCAACTTGGAGTGTATCATTTTTATAAAAACAAACAATTCCTCTCTGTGTGATGGGTAAATACAATGCAACTTTGTCCTGTGATCTCACAGAACCTGTGTCAAAAAGTAAATTTTCCCAAGTCTCATTTATCCCTAAGGGGACAGCGGACATCAAAAGTCCTCCATATGCTGTTGGTATAGCGGTACAAACCCAGCAGTTTGAAACGTTCATAGTCTAAACATATACACGCTTCATGGCCAGGTATGTGTTAAAGTTTGGATGCCAGTCTATGGACAGTTCATCACGTTTTGTCAATTTCATTTGTGTGGTTATATGCAGGAAAAACCACAACAAAAGGAAAGTCACCACAATCATAGTCAATAGGTGTATAATTAGCAAGATGGTCAAACAATATCTTCGGGGTTGGTTGGTGTTTCTATTCACTTTGCTCTTGGCCATCCTGCCTTTGTGGTGTATCAGTTAAAAAATGTTTGTCAAGCTGAAAATTCTTTACCGGTTTACAGTGTGTTAGGTGGACCCAGGACAACCTCTCAGCAACCTTTATTGCAGTAGGCATCGCCAACAGTACCTGGTATGGACCTTCCCACTTCGGACTCGACCAGTTTTTCTTCTTGATGACCTTCAACCAAACCCAGGACCCCGGGGTCAGCACCGCTTCCAGTTTCATTTGTTCTTTATCTGAAAAAGAGTTCAACTGCAAAACAGTCTTATTGGTTAACAATTTCTTCATATGACTAGCTAATGAGCTGTCAGCCTCCAGCTCTGCAGGCATGAGAGCTTTCCACTGTGGCACGTAATATGCCCTCCCAAATATTACTTCAAAAGGGGTCAAGCCCTTTACATTTGGAACTGTTCTCATGCTCAGCAATGCTAAAGGTAAACAGCAAATCCAATTCCTCTGAGTCTCACTCATCAACTTCCTTAATTTATTTTTCAAAATCCCATTGTACCTCTCCACCAGTCCTGCAGACTGTGGGTGGTAAGCACAATGATTTTTCAAGGAGATCCCAAAGAATTTCCCAAGTTGTTGAATCGTCTGGTTGACAAAGTGTGTCCCATTGTCACTATAGATTCTTTCCGGTATGCCAAATCTAGGAATTATTTCTTTTACTGAGGCCTTTGCCACTGTTGCTGCATCCGGATTTCTAGTTGGAAAAGCTTCTACCCATTTTGAAAACATGTCTACAATCACTAAACAGTATTTTTTCCCTTCACATTTATTCAATTCTATGAAATCCATACAGATAGTATGGAATGGATATGGTGGTGTAGGAAAACTCCCTTGCTTGGGTCTGAATGCTCCTTGCGCATGATGTTTATTACAAATGTGACATGCTGCACAAAATTTTTGTGTGTAATTCGTAAACCCGTATGTTTGGAATACTCTATTAACTAACTGTACCATCCCCCCTGTTGAGACATGGCTCTGCCCATGGCTCAACAAAGCTGCATATCTAAATAAATTAGACGGCAATATTGGCTTCTTCTCCTTGGAGATGTACATTCCATTTTCGAGGATCGCACCTCGTCTTATCCATTTTTGTTTTTCTGCTTTTGTAGTTAATGTCTGCATTGTTTTTAATATTTCCAAATCTAAAATCTCAGATGGTTGTAATTCCTCATTCAAAAGTAAAGTTTCTGAGTCTGAAGCTGCCTGCTTTGCAGCTGCATCAGCTCGTGCATTACCTTTTGAAATTGGATCTTGTTGTTTTGTATGAGCTACACATTTACAAATAGCTACTTTGGTAGGTAACTGAATAGAATCTAATAAGTTTAAGATAAGTTGCGCATGATTAATTGGTTTGCCAGTGGATGTTATCATTCCCCTGTTCTTCCATTGTTGCGCAAAAACATGCACTGTAGAGAAAGGATACTGACTGTCAGTATAGATGTTCACACATCTGTTTTTTGCTAGAGTGCAAGCTCGTGTCAAAGCTATCAATTCTGCTGCTTGAGCAGACAAGTTATGCTGTAGGGGTTGTGCTTCTAACATCTCTGTATCTGTGACTACTGCATACCCTACTAGATTCTTCCTTGTAGGACCCTTTCTGCATGATCCGTCCACAAAAAATGTCACCTCGGCATTATCCAAGGGTATATCAGTAAGATCTTGTCTGGGCAAAGTTATTTGCTCAATTTCCTGCAGGCAACTGTGTGGTGTGCCATCCACAGGAGTCGGAAGTAACGTTGATGGATTTAATGTTGTACAACATTCAATTGCCATATGAGGTTGGCTCAGCAATATGGTCATACAAGAAAGATGCCTAGCAGGAGATAGGTATGCTATTTTTTCTTGCAGTAGAATTATCGCGACTGCATGAGGCACTCTCAAAGTGAGAGGGTGGAATAACACCACTGAGGCCGAAGCCTGTACCGCCATTGCAGCTGCGACTACTGCTTGTACACAATGTGGCAATGACCGTGCCACTGGGTCTAACTGTGATGAATAGTAAGCTATGGGGCGTTGCTTACTCCCATGCTGTTGCATCAAAACTGACGTCATATATCCCTGTTTACAATCTACGGTTTGGAAAAATCTTTTGTGGTAATTTGGAAGTCCTAAAACTAATGATGAAGCTATCAATTGCTTTAGTCTGCAGAAAGCTGTTTCTGCTTCAGGTGTCCAGTGTAATATATCTTGTGCTGCCATTGGTGTTTTAAATATTAAACCAGCCAATGGAGCAGATTCTAAAGCATAGTTCGGTATCCAACTTCGACAAAAATTAGTCGTTCCCAAGAAGGACATCATTTCCTTCTTGGTAGTTGGTTTGGGTGCCTGTAAAATTGCTGTTTTTCTATCCTCATCTAGTATTCTATCTTCCTTGGATATTACATATCCTAGGTATCTAACCTGTTTCCTTCAGAGTTGTAACTTGTGTTTGTTCACTTTGTGTCCTTGTTGTGCTATAAATTTCAGTAATGCTATTGTATCTTCCCTGCATTGCTGCTGGGTAGGGGCCGCTAGCAGGATGTCATCTACATAAAGTAGAATCTGACTACCCCCTGGTGGAGTAAATCCCACCAGGTTGCTAGCCATTTCTTGTGCAAATATCGTTGGACTCTCACAATATCCCTGTGGTAGCCGAGTATAGGTATATCTTTTACCCTGAAATGTAAAGGCAAACCAATACTGGCTATCAGGATGTATAGGTATTGAAAAGAAAGCGTTGCTTATATCTACCACAGTAAAATACTTTTGTTGTGGCTTTAAATCGTTCGATAAAGTGTGTGGGTCTGGCACCGTAGGTGCTCTAGGTATTATTGCATCATTTACAGCTTGTAAATCCTGTACCATCCGCCATTCCCCGTTTGCTTTTTTAACGGGAAATAGAGGGGTATTACATGGCGAATCCAAAGATTCTACCAGTATCCCTTCCTTGAGTAATGCTGCTATTATAGGCTTGATTCCCTGCTCTGCATCCTTCCTCAAGGGGTATTGTCTTTTTTGTTGTCTAAATGCTGACTTTGGTGTAATGGTTACTGGACCTGCTGTCCGAATAAACCCTACATCTGATTTCCCTGTTGACCAAAGGGTGTTTGGTATATCATACAAGGCTTTTTCTTCTTCTTCTAACAAAAATGCCAATCAGCTGTCCTCACTATGTTGTAAGTGTACAGCTGGACGCGTCTGCGTTAACCAATTCAACTTCTGTTTTTGTACTCCCTGTTCTGATAATTCTAAATCAGTTTGTTTCTCCCATCTTGTCACTTTTTCACCCAAATCTGCCCATCTTACATTTTTATGTTTTGTCAAACTGACATGTGGCAGTCTGTTGGATTTGTACAATTTCATGAATTCCTGAGGTAGTGAACAGCTTACTACACTGTTACCCTCAGTATCCCAATATAAAGTTCGTAACACTAATCTATTAGCCGGATTTTTGAATAATTCTTGCTCATATTCCTTATCAGGTCCCGGTGTGCTACAGTAGTATAGAGTACAATGCAACAAATGCTGCTGATCAGTGTCAAGGGAGGGTACCTTACTGATGGCTACGTTCATCAGTTCTTCGGTTACTGCCCCTGGACCAGTCGTAACTAGGTCCTGGCTGTACCAATAATAGGCTTCACCCTCCGATCGCACCACAAAAGTATCCATTTGTCTTTGTGCCTCCATAACCTGCATGGTAGGAACTACTGCTATGCCAAAAATCTGCATAAGATCTCTCCCCAGTAGGTTTACTGGACATTTTGCAGAAACTACAATTTTACTTCTTTGAGTCATACCCGAAACAGGATCAGTTATTGCTATATCATTGGCAAGTGGTTCCCTATATAGCTGCCCATTTGCTGCTTTTACTAATATATAGTCAGGTGATTCTGAGTGTTCTGGCAACTTTGAAGGGTGTATTAAAGTTCGTGATGCTCCTGAATCACACAAGAATTTCACTTCCCTTCCTTCCACTAGAAGTGTAACTTCCAGTTTTGTGTCTGCCAAATAGAGCTCCAAGCTCAACTATGCTAAGTCTAAAACTTCACTTACTTCATCCTCTACATCTGTTTGTACTTCCTCTATTCCTTCTACTACACTTACATTTTCTTTTTGTCTATTAGCCTTTCCTGATGATTTTTGATTGTTATCACTATCATATAGTCAATCCTCATCACCTTTATCTTTTTCTTCTGTAGTCGTCTTTTTATTTAGCCTGCAATCCCTTGCTAAATGTCCTTTTTTACCGCACTTAAAGCACTCACCTTTCTTTTTTCTCTCTTCAAAATCCTCTATCTTTCTGTCAGAGTGTTTATTACCCTGGGCATTTTTCTTACTCTTTTTACTCGACTGTACTACAAAGACTTCTGCTCCATCTTCAGCTGTGAAGACTTGCGTTTTCTTTTTCTTTTTACTATTAAAGTGTCTTTCAGCATGTCTAGCATATTCAGGTAAGGCTTGTAGCCTACTTGTTCGGTGATCTATCATATGCTTTGTAATAAAGCTACTGATAGGGGCAATGCAACCTTTCAAAAATGCATTTTTCAGTTGCTGTTCATATGAACTAGCATTCGTCTGACTTTCAGGAATAGCCATACCACTATGGTTATTGAAACATTCCAATAATCTGCCATAGTACCCATCTACAGTTTGTCTTGTTGTATGCATTGATTAATGCAAGTCCAATCTGCTCTAGGTTTCCATTTCTCAGAGATTCGGTCTGTAAGACCTTTCACTCTGGTGTCTAGCTCTGCATCACTATGTAGGAGTGGCTTAAGTTGTGCGTCACGAGCGTTACAGGTGCCACAAATCATGTGCCAGTCTGGACCTATTATTTGTCTAACCACTTTCTCTACTTCTTCCCCATTTAAGTGGTAACTTAGTCTCATACCTTGTAAATCTTGTATAAACTTTTTATGATTAATTTTTGGATGAGGGAATTCCCTCTGTAGCTTTCCGGATGTCTTCCGGTGTCCATGGTCTATACACTAGGAGAGTTGGGTCCTGTCCTTCCTGTCCTGCCTGAGGGTTCGGTACCTCGATTAGTGGACAGATTTCTTCGCTCTCTTCTAGTGAATCTCTCCCTATTTGATATAAATCTGTGTCCCTAAGTGTTTTACATGTTCGGGATCTAGTTTCTATAGGTTCTCTAACGAATGGTTGTTTTAGTGCCCCTGCAATCTCAGGATAACGTGGAGGAGGACTGGCCTGTCCTCCTGGTTCATATCCTAAAAAAGGTATCGGAGGGGGCGGAGGGGGAGGGGCCGTCGCTATTACTGTATCATTATCCTCTTTGTCTAAGAATAATGCTTTTGTATTTTTAATTTTCTGTTCCCTTCGGTTCACTTCCTCAATCCACCTATGTGCCTGAGGAATGCCTAACTGTTGTTGTTTTTTTGCCTGACCTTCCGCGTCAGATTTTAACTGTTTCAAGAGTTTAACTAATGAAATTTTGTTTAGTTTACCATCGAATTCATACTTATTAACCCATTTTGTGTAATATCTTACATTATCTGCTCGTTGCAATTGCATATATTTTGCGTCATCAGTTAGGGGCGGATCTCGCGATTTTTTAGTGCACTGATTTCCCATGTCTTTAAAAAAGACTGTTACGTAACCCTTTTCTTACCACGTGGTATCTTTAGTTTCTTACACAGTTTATCTAGAATAACTGCCTACCTTATTCTGTTTCCCTGATCTATGACAAAATATACAGTAATTTTTAATGTCCCTGACTTGCACAACAAATCTATGACAATAACATTTTTACTGTAACCTAGTCCCTGATCCAAAACAGAAAAAAGGCAAAAACTCTTCCTACCTGAGCCTCTTGGGTCCATCAGTTCGAGACCGCTCTTCAGCCACAGATCAGAAAAGTGGCCAGCCTCTTAAAACGACAATTCAGTCGTAGGTCTTTGTGCTTTAAGAAGAACCATTTTGGTAGCTTCTCCTGCGCAGTGTTTGACCACCGATAGACTCTGATCTGCAGCTGTCGAGGGCTTCCGTCACGAAAGGACCAAACTGTTAAATAAAAATAAGTCAGGACAACACAGGAGGCTCAGATACAAGAAAACTTTACTAGTGTACACCAGGAGGCAAAAACCATACAGTACAAGTATAGAATTCTGTCTAACATGATACAGGAAGTAAGTCTTATTTTATACATTATACATCCAAGCTGTGCCCACCTTACTGATGTGGTCATTCACAGGACACCTACATCACTGTAGTCTACAATATTCTATTCATAAGAAAGTGCTGAGGTTATACTTTTTAAAAGTTTTCCCATGAGAATAATACAGCCTTGCAAAGCACCTGGTCGGTTATAATGTCTTTCTGTAAATGTTATTCTTTCAAGGTTTCAGTCCTGCTCGAATACAATAGTCAGTTCAGTTCTTAATATGCTTCTTTGCTCCTCTCGCAACATTGATTTTAGCAGATGTGCTGATAATATTCACAAGGCCAACTATCTCAGAGGAAGGAAGAAAAGATTCAATGCCTTATACATTCATTTTCCTGACCCAGCAGATAATCATTAGTGAAAAACATAAGCTTGCTGAGCTGGCTACTGCCAGGGTCAGAGTTCAATCACACTGCAGCTCCAAAGCTTCAAGCAATTACATGTAAGATCATTCTTACTGCCATATTGTAAAATAGAATAAAATGCATTACATACTGTTTGCTTTTAAACTAGCACTTCATATATGTTTAAGTACATATTTTTATAACACTGGTCATTAAGGAACCTTTAATTTCTACCTTCAACCATGCCAATGACTGGCCAACAAATATCTGCTGTTGTGGGGTATAATTCCGTGTTTTAAACAGATCAAGAAACTCTTTCCCTTCTATACTGCATGAAAGGACCGACCTGAACATTATGGACCCTTTAATTTCTACCTTCAACCATCCAAACGACTGGCCAACAAATCTCTGCAGTTCCGGGGTATAATTCCCTGTCTTAAACAGATCAAGAAACTCTTTCCCTCCTATCTTGCATGAAAGGACCTGCCTAGTCATTTAGGACCCTTTAATTTCTACCCTCAACCATCCCAATGACTGGCCAACAAATCTCTGCTGTTGTGGGGTATAATTCCCTGTTTTAAACAGATCAAGAAACTCTTTCCCTCCTATCCTGCATGAAAAAACCTGCCTGGTCATTAAGGACCCTTTAATTTCTACCTTCAACCCTCCCAACGACTGGCCAACAAATCTCGGCTGTTGTGGGGTATAATTCCCTGTTTTACACAGATCAAGAAACTCTTTCTCACCTGTCCTGTACAAAGGACCTGCCTGGTCATTAAGGACCCTTTAATTTCTACCTTCAACCATCCCAATGACTGGCCAACAAATCTCTGCTGTTGTGGGGTATAATTCCCTGTTTTAAACAGATCAAGAAACTCTTTCCCTCCTATCCTGCATGGAATGACCTTCCTGGTCATTAAGGAGAGCCTGCTCATTAAGGACCCTTTCATTTCTACCTTCAACCATCCCAATGACTGGCCAACAAATCTCTGCTGTTGTGGGGTATAATTCCCTGTTTTAAACAGATCAAGAAACTCTTTCCCTCCTATCCTTCACAAAAGGACCAGCCTGGTCATTAAGGAACCTTTAATTTTTACCTTCAACCATGCCAATGACTGGCCAACAAATATCTGCTGTTGTGGGGTATAATTCCGTGTTTTAAACAGATCAAGAAACTCTTTCCCTTCTATACTGCATGAAAGGACCTGCCTGAACATTAGGGACCCTTTAATTTCTACCTTCAACCATCCCAACGACTGGCCAACAAATCTCTGCTGTTCCGGGGTATAATTCCCTGTCTTAAACAGATCAAGAAACTCTTTCCCTCCTATCTTGCATGAAAGGACCTGCCTAGTCATTAAGGACCCTTTTCATTTCTACCTTCAACAATCCCAATGACTGGCCAACAAATCTCTGCTGTTGTGGGGTATAATTCCCTGTTTTAAACACATCAAGAAACTCTTTTCCTCCTATCCTGCATGAAAGAACCTGCCTGGTCATTAAGGACCCCTTAATTTCTACCTTCAACCATCCCAATGACTGGCCAACAAATCTCTGCTGTTGTGGGGTATAATTCCCTGTTTTAAACAGATCAAAAACTCTTTCCCTCCTGTCCTGCATGAAAGGACCTGCCTGGTCATTAAGGACCCTTTAATTTCTACCTTCAACCATCCCAATGACTGGCCAACAAATCTCTGCTGTTGTGGGGTATAATTCCCTGTTTTAAACAGATCAAGAAACTCTTTCCCTCCTATCCTGCATGAAAAAACCTGCCTGGTCATTAAGGACCCTTTAATTTCTACCTTCAACCCTCCCAACGACTGGCCAACAAATCTCGGCTGTTGTGGGGTATAATTCCCTGTTTTAAACAGATCAAGAAACTCTTTCTCTCCTATCCTGTACAAAGGACCTGCCTGGTCATTAAGGACCCTTTAATTTCTACCTTCAACCATCCCAATGACTGGCCAACAAATCTCTGCTGTTGTGGGGTATAATTCCCTGTTTTAAACAGATGAAGAAACTCTTTCCCTCCTATCCTGCATGGAAGGACCTGCCTGCTCATTAAGGACCCTTTAATTTCTACCTTCAACCATCCCAACGACTGGCCAACAAATCTCTGCTGTTGTGGGGTATAATTCCCTGTTTTAAACAGATCAAGAAACTCTTTCCCTGCTATCCTGTACAAAGGACCTGCCTGGTCATTAAGGACCTTATAATTTCTACCTTGAACCATCCCAATGACTGGCCAACAAATCTCTGCTGTTGTGGGGTGTAATTCTCTGTTTTAAACAAATCAAGAACTCTTTCCCTCCTATCCTGTATGAAAAGACCTTCCTAGTCATTAAGAACCCTTTAATTTCTACATTCAACCATCCCAACGACTGGCCAACCAATTTCTGCTGTTGTGGGGTATAATTCCCTGTTTTAAACAGATCAAGAAACTCTTTCCCTTCCTATCCTGCATGAAAGGACCTGACTGGTGATTAAGGACAATATAATTTCTACCTTCAACCATCCCAATGACTGGCCAACAAATCTCTGCTGTTTTGGGGTATAATTCCCTGTTTTAAACCGATCAAGAATGTTTTTCCCTCCTATCCTGCATGAAAGGACCTGACTGGTTATTAAGGACCCTTTAATTTCTACCTTCAATGATCCCAATGACTGGCCAACAAATCTCTGCTGTTGTGGGGTATAATTCCCTGTTTTAAACAGATCAAGAAACTCTTTCCCTCCTATCCTGCATGAAAGGACCTGCCTGGTCATTAAGGACCCTTTAATTTCTACCTTCAACCATCCCAACGACTGGCCAACAAATCTCTGCTGTTGTGGGGTATAAGTCCCTGTTTTAAACAGTTCAAGAAACTCTTTCCCTCCTATCCTGCACAAAAGGACCTGCCTGGTCATTAGGGACCCTTTAATTTCTACCTTCAACCATCCCAATGACTGTCCAAAAAATATCTGCTGTTGTGGGGTATAATTCCCTGCTTTAAACAGATCAAGAAACTCTTTCCCTCCTATCCTGCACGAAAGGACCTGCCTGGTCATTAAGGACCCTTTAATTTCTACCTTCAACCATCCCAACGGCTGGCCAACAAATCTCTGCTGTTGTGGGGTATAATTCCCTGTTTTAAACAGATCAAGAAACTCTTTCCCTCCTATCCTGTACAAAGGACCTGCCTGGTCATTAAGGACACTTTAATTTCCACCTTCAACCATCCCAACAACTGGCCAACAAATCTCTGCTGTTGTGGGGTATAATTCCCTGTTTTAAACAGATCAAGAAACTCTTTCCCTCCTATCCTGCATGAAAGGACCTTCCTGGTCATTAAGAACCCTTTAATTTCTACCTTCAACCATCCCAAGGACTGGCTAGCAAATCTCTGCTGTTGTGGGGTATAATTCCCTGTTTTAATCAGTTCAAGAAACTCTTTCCCTCCTATCCTGCATGATAGGACCTGACTGGTCATTAAGAACCCTTTAATTTCTACCTTCAGCCATCCAAATGACTCGCCAACAAATCTCTGCTGTTGTGGGGTATAATTCCCTGTTTTAAACAGATCAAGAAACTCTTTCCCTCCTATCCTGCACAAAAGGACCTGCCTGGTCATTAAGTACCCTTTAATTTCTACCTTCAACCATCCCAATGACTGGCCAACAAATCTCTGCTGTTGTGGGGTATAAGTCCCTGTTTTAAACAGTTCAAGAAACTCTTCCCCTCCGAGACAAAGATGGCCGCCATTCTATAAGCACTACAGTACTTCAGCTCTCCAAAGACCAGAAACAAAAATCACCTCTGCGGATGTACATTTGGAGTTAATCAACTAATTGACAGCAATTAATAATCTACTAGAAGTCAGCGATCTTATCGAGGAAAAAAAATTGAAAAAAAATACTTGGTGACAACAGGATTGGAACTGATTGCTTGGTTGATTCTGAACAGAGCAACAAACAAAGGACTGAATTACCACATTACTGAAACTTTTACTTGGTAATCATCTCTATCTGCAGCATTTCAAAATGTCAAAAGAAGATAAAAATATGGACACTACAACTACTAAAACTAAACTGTCAGCATTACAGTCTCCAGAGAAGGAATCCATATTTAAGAGACAGAAAACATTCAGACAGCAAGAAACTGCAAAAACAGGGGCATCAGCTAAATCTGATCAACAGGTTATGATGGAAGAAATTAAGTCTGCATTGTTGCCTATACAAGATGCATTACAAGACCTAACATCCCAAACACAAACATTTAGTGAGACATGTAATCGGATTCTAACAAGAATGGAGAAAGCAGAAACCAGAATAGCAGCAAATGAAGACAATATAGCATTGCTCACTAAAAGATCTGAATCACAAGAGGCTGATATACAAATGATGCAAAACAAAATTCTGGACCTGGAAGCAAGATCAAGACGTAACAACATAATCATCAGAGGGATCCCAGAATCAATCCAATATAATGAGCTGAACACTTCTATCATACAAATATTTGAAACATTACTTAAGGACTCTGTGGATGTGCAGCAAATTGTCATAGAAAGAGCACATAGAGCTTACAGGAATTCCCAAGCTTCAAATACACCAAGACCTGTGTATGTCAAAATATTAAACTTCCAGGATGTGAATAAAATACTTCTAACCATAAAAAATCTGGAGGATCTATAATGTGGCAAAGTTATAAAGTTTCTATAACACAGGATTTACCAGCACAAATAAGACAGTCTAGACAAATGCTGGCTCCATACTGTAAGTTTCTAATTGACAAAAACATTAGATTTCAAATGAAATATCCTAACAGTTTAATCTTTACTCTTGATGGCATTAAATACACTGTAAATACAAAAGAAGCCAGACCTACCTTTTTGAAGCTGTTTAAGGCTCTGCCACCGTCTGAAAATTGAACAGTACATCCTGGCTTTTTCCTGCATTAGAGTGAATGGGAGACTTCATTTACGAGAATCCGAGGCTTCAAAATCCTTTGTGTGTTCTTCTTTCTTCAGCAGGCCTGGTAATTCTCAGTTTTATCTTTTAATCTCGTCTTCCTAGCTGAAACACGAAGATTCCACAAAGTTTTATGGCTTCTACGAGCACTCCTGACCCACGAGGAAGCAGGAAACAAGGTAAAGGAAGCAGGGGGACCGTTTTGAGTGTGGTACAGCTGAGAGGTCCGTTCGTGAATTGGTTCCCCGTCATGGCGAAAATTCGAAAATTGAACTGCCTGGACTGCTGCAACTGCTGGGAAGCAAGAAGAGCTGCTGTAAATCGAAACGAAGCTTTTTGGGACTTTTTTGAGGCTAAAATGACTGAGAAACGATCAATGAGGTAAAATGTGTCTTGTATGGACAAAAATGTATGGTTTGGCTGTTGCTGTATAAGAGTCTATGGCTTAGTGATAAATCCAGGTAATGCAGTCTATTTTTTGTGTTATTTTTTTTCTCTCTTTTTTTTTTTTTTCTCTCCTTTGCAAGCTTGTTTTGTAACTTACTGTGTTTTATTTAGTGAGTAAATAAGTGAATAAATAAATATCTTTTAACTGTGTTCAGTTTGGGGAAAGGGGAGAACAGAAAAAAGAAAAAAAATATATATATATATACATATAGTATAATTAGCAAACAGTAGTAGTAGTTGTGTAATATAGGTGATGTCTAACTGTAATGATCTATAAAAATTAAATGCAATATTGTAGGAATGTTTTGAAGATAAATAACTGACCTAAATAATGGCTTGGTTTAAACAAATGTATAATAACTGTGTGCTTATTAGGTGAACTGTTAGTTAAAAGGTTTTGGAACAAGTAATTATAATGCTAACATATTACTGCTGTATTTAAAGTTTGTTAAAAGTGAATTATTTGACATGTCAGGTACAATTAGTTTACATGAATATTAGGGAAATGTTCAGAGCTGTAGTTACTTGAGTGCGGTGTTTAGTAGGGAATGTCTGGGTTAGACTTTGTAGACGTAGATATAGTTGGTGTAGGTTTTTTGCATGCTATTTTATTGTTAGTTAATAGAATTAGTAGTTTAGCTACTTGGGGAATGTTATCCAATGTGAAAAACCTATGTTCATCCTGGTCCGGAGGAATAGTGGATAGGCACTGGGTAGGGATGGGATGGCTGTTTTGCTTCCAAAAAATTCACGTAATACCAACACTTGTCAATTTAAGGTGGAAAACAAAAAATAGATACCATTATTCATCAATTCATAGTTTAGAATGTGGATAATAGATTCCTGGAATGTTAAAGGACTCCAGAACATGAAAAAAAGCTGTTTCTGCATTTGTTTTTTAAATCAAAAGCAGGTTTTATTCTATTACAAGAAACACATTTGACTAATGACCAGTGGGAAACAATGAAGGACAAGAAATGGATTAGGAAGGTTGTAAAGGCGAAGGGACTACGAATAGTGCTGGGGTGGCAATTATAATCAAGAATCAGTTTCAAGGAGAAATTTTGGAGGACAAAATAGATAAAGAAGGCAGATGGTGTTTGGTGGTTCTCAAAACTGAAAGTTTCGATAAGCCGATAGTACTTTTATGTGTTTATGCCCCAAATGTGAACCAACATCATTATATAGCTTCAATTTACTCTATTCTACAGTCATATAACAACTGTTACATAGTGATGGGGGGGGATTGGAATGCTTACCAAGATTCTAAAACTGATAAGTTGGGAGCTTCGACTGCTTTTAATAAGCAGGCAATGGTATTGTTGAAAGAACTGAGAACGGATTTCAAACTATATGACCCTTTTAAACACAAACACATACAAGCAAAGGCAGAAAACTTTACTTTCTATTCTAGCTGCCATAAAATGTGGTCAAGAATTGATTTTTTTTTTAATTCCAGAAGTGTTCATTTCACTTGACCCTAGGGTTTCTAATCAAGCTAGACAGCTCTCAGACCATTCTAAAATAACTTTAACTTTAAAGACCGATATTTTGAATACTAAAAATCATGGTGGATATAATTGGTCCTTAAACCCATACCTATTAACCAAAGAAGATATAGTACAGGAAGTTAAGGAGATACTTAAACAATTAGTATACAATATACCCGTAATGAACATCCATTAGATATAGAATGGGCTACAACTAAAACTTTGTTAAGAGGATTATTTATTCAGAAAGCCACTTATTATAAAAACTCCAAAATAAAGAACAACTGGATCTGGAAACTAAAGTACAATTATTGGACCAGGAGCTGATGAGTAACTACACTGAGCAAACAGAAACTGAGTTGTTAAGATGTCAGAAAGAGCTGTTTCTTATGCATAACAGACAATTGACACTGTACGAACAAAGAAGTTTAGTTAAATATGCAAATCACATTCAAACTCCCTCGAAAGCATTAGCCCGTATTATTAATCAGACGAAATCGACACGATTAATTACGAAATAAATCATAATAATACGTTATATACTGATAAGTCAGATGTCATGAAGATTTTTGAATCAATTTTAATCAGATATATGGTGAGCAACAAACTCATGGGCATGATGAAGAGAGAAAAGAGTTCTTACAGAAAATTAATTTTCCCAAGATTGACGAGGATTCTCAGGAGAATTGACTGCATTGATTACAGTTGATGAAGTTCTAGAGGCAATTAAGTAACTAAAGCCACATAAAGCCCCAGGACCAGATGGTATGACCTCTGAATTTTATAAATCTTTTAGTGGGATTCTGAGCACCGCACTTTCACAGACCTTTAATTATATCATTTGAATGGCAGCAATGATCTTCATTTTAATGCCTCAAGAACAATTCTGTTATTGAAAGAGAATAGTGATCCAAAAATCCAGACAATTATAGGCCCATATCATTGTTGAATATTGATATGAAAATCATGACATCTATTCTAGCTAGTAGATTAAAAAATAATAAACTTGATAATATCAGAAGAACAGGTGGGGTTTATAGATGGGAGACAGACTACAGACAATACATTAACTCTTCATACTTTAATATCTTATGCAAAGTATAAAAATATGAACATATATGCTTTAATAATTGATGCTCAAAAAGCATTGATAGAGTTAATTTGGCTTATTTATTTGAAACATTATCATATTTCAATATACCTCAGGTTTTATTTCTATGTTAAGAAATTTATACAAGAATGCATACACTAGTTTATATATAAATCATGAATGTTCCAAAAGGATTCAAATTAAAAATGGAACTCGACAGGGTGCCCATTGTCTCCCATACTGTTTAATCTGTATTTGGAACCTTTATTTCTTCATATGAAACAAAAAGTTTTTATAATTCTCCTGTACTTCTTGGGATAAAGGTTAGGATGGCTGCTTTTGCAGATGATTTAAATATATACAGTACCACACCGTGTCAGATACGGAAAAATACTAACAGCAATACAAACCTTTGAGAAAATTGCTAATTACAAACTAAATTTTAAAAACCAAAATATTCCCTCTAAAGACACCTACACCTTTTCAATGCTACCATTGATAGGACGAATAAGGACAGAAGAAAGAATAAAATATTTGGGGATTGACTTTTCAACTGAAAATAGAGAATTTTTATCAACAATATTAAGGCAACTGGAACCGAATAACAATGGATTTGAAAAGATGGAGTAAGTTGAAGCTACCGATGATGGCAAGAGCAGCGATAATAAAATGGACGTTCTCCCAGAATGCTATATATTTTAGAGCAGCACAACTTAAAATCACGAAATCCTTTTTCAAGCAATTTCAGATAGGACTGGGGAAATTTCTGTGGGAACCCAGAAGCGAGAATATCCTATGAAAACTGATGGCTCCTAAACGGGGGTTGGATTTACCAGATTTTGAGATGTATTATACAGTGATTCAGGCCAATAGGATTTTAAGGGTGTCTTACTTGGATAGTGAAAATAGAAAATGGATACCCAAATGGGTACTGCTAAATTATAAACATATAAAAGGGAAGAGAATTAATGTTAAAGCTGTACCATTTTGAATATAAAAACATTGAGTAAATATGAGTTAATGGAACACATCAAGGTATGGGCAGTGGCGACTCAAACTCTGTTTGCCTCCTTGAACCTTTTAAAATATATGATGATGTTTCAACCGTTTGATGGAAATCCTAATATAACTATTGGTAATCAACTGATAGACTTAAAGAAATATCCATTTATTAAGGAATTAACTGTAAGGGATTTATACCCCTTCCTAGGAGTAGCGGTACATGATATCTTAAAGAGATGAATCTTCCCATCTCTTATTTAATTATAGTGAGGCAGTTAAAAGATTGGGGCAGAAATTATTTTACCAGTTCTGAAATAAAAAGAGGAACTAGTTATTTCAGGTCATCTGTGGGAAGCATTGCAACAAGATAGAAAATATATATCCTCAAGCGTATAAAATGGCAAAGAGAGAAAATATAATAATCATATTCTGTTATCCAAATACTGGAGAGAGAAATTGCCATCCCTAGATGACAGTAAAATAGTAGAGGCATTTAACTTAACATTAAAATCCATATCACTTCAAAAACTGGTCTTTACTCAATTGATGATATTTAACAATGCATATTATACCCATCTTACACTTCATAAATTTGATTCTAAAAAGTCACCTAAATGTCCACAGTGTGTAGATCAGACAGCAGACCTGTTACACATGTTCTGGAGTTGCAAGTGCATTTATAAATTATGGAATTCTTTAAAGTTACAACTACAAAAATGGGTTACCAAAACTCAACACTCTCCTGGGAATTTCTGATTTTACATATTCCACCGGAGAATTTGGACAAAACAAAAAAGATTGTAATTATGAATATTAGTTTACTAATGAAATTATATATATCCACAAATTGGTTGAACCCAGCACAGGTGTCGTGGCAAAATTTCAGGCTGTTAGCGATTAAGCATATATTAGCGCACAAATTGTTAAATAGAAATAATAGGAAAAGTATAAACAGCATAAAAATTTGGGAACAAATCTTTAATATTATTTTGGCGTAGCGGTTCCTATCCACTTTCCGTCAGGACATTCTGTATGTGTACCAACACATTCTTGGATTAGATAGAAAATGTAGAAATAATACAAATTATTGGCTTGAGTTGGCTTATAATTGTCTATTGTAGATGCTTTTATGTTTAATTTTTTGTGATTTTAATTTCCTGTACTTGGTTAAAATGATATTTATTCTTAATGTATTATAGGGAAATTCAAAATGGAACTAAAACATTGGAAGCAATATTGTAAATAATGTAAATAGTGTGTGAAATGTATAATGGTTTGGCAAAACAATAAAAATGATTATTGAAAAAAAAAAAGATACTCTTCCCCTCCTATCCTGCATGAAAGGACCTGCCTGGTCATTAAGGACCCTTTCATTTCTACCTTCAACCATCCCAATGACTGGCCAACAAATCTCTGCTGTTGTGGGGTATAATTCCCTGTTTTAAACAGATCAAGAAACTCTTTCCCTCCTATCCTGCAAGGAATGACTTGCCTGGTCATTAAGGAGATTCTGCTCATTAAGGACCCTTTCATTTTTACTTTAACCATCACAATGACTGGCCAACAAATCTCTGCTGTTGTGGGGTATACTTCCCTGTTTCAAACAGATCAAGAAACTCTTTCCCTCCTATGCTGCATGAAAGGACCTGCCTGGTCATTAAGGACCCTTTAATTTCTACCTTCAACCATCCCAATGACTGGCCAATAAATCTCTGCTGTTGTGGGGTATAATTCCCTGTTTTAAACAGATCAAGAAACTCTTTCCCTCCTATCCTGCATGGAATGACCTGCCTGGTCATTAAGGAGAGCCTGGTCATTAAGGACCCTTTAATTTCTACCTTCAACCATCCCAATGACTGGCCAACAAATCTCTGCTGTTGTGGGGTATAATTCCCTGTTTTAAACAGATCAAGAAACTCTTTCCCTCCTATCCTTCACGAAAGGACCTGCCTGGTCATTAAGGAACCTTTAATTTCTACCTTCAACCATCCCAATGACTGGCCAACAAATATCTGCTGTTGTGGGGTATAATTCCCTGTTTTAAACAGATCAAGAAACTCTTTCCCTCCTATCCTTCATGGAATGACTTGCCTGGTCATTAAGGAGGGCCTGGTCATTAAGGACCCTTTCATTTCTACCTTCAACCATCCCAATGACTGGCCAACAAATCTCTGCTGTTGTGGGGTATAATTCCCTGTTTTAAACAGATCAAGAAACTCTTTCCCTCCTATCCTTCACGAAAGGACCTGCCTGGTCATTAAGGAACCTTTAATTTCTACCTTCAACCATCCCAATGACTGGCCAACAAATCTCTGCTGTTGTGGGGTTAAATTCCCTGTTTTAAACAGATCAAGAAACTCTTTTCCTCCTAACCTGCATGAAAGAACCTGCCTGGTCATTAAGGACCCCTTAATTGCTACCTTCAACCATCCCAATGACTGGTCAACAAATCTCTGCTGTTGTGGGGTATAATTCTCTGTTTAAAACAGATCAAGAAACTCTTTCCTTCCTGTCCTGCATGAAAGGACCTGCCTGGTCATTAAGGACCCTTTAATTTCTACCTTCAACCATCCCAACAACTGGCCAACAAATCTCTGCTGTTGTGGGGTATAATTCCCTGTTTTAAACAGATCAAGAAACTCTTTCCCTCCTATCCTGCACAAAAGGACCTGCCTGGTCATTAAGTACCCTTTAATTTCTACCTTCAACCATCCCAATGACTGGCCAACAAATCTCTGCTGTTGTGGGGTATAAGTCCCTGTTTTAAACAGTTCAAGAAACTCTTTCCCTCCTATCCTGCATGGAATGACCTGCCTGGTCATTAAGGAGAGCCTGGTCATTAAGGACCCTTTAATTTCTACCTTCAACCATCCCAACGACTGGCCAACAAATCTCTGCTGTTGTGGGGTATACTTCCCTGTTTCAAACAGATCAAGAAACTCTTTCCCTCCTATGCTGCATGAAAGGACCTGCCTGGTCATTAAGGACCCTTTAATTTCTACCTTCAACCATCCCAATGACTGGCCAACAAATCTCTGCTGTTGTGGGGTATAATTCCCTGTTTTAAACAGATCAAGATACTCTTCCCCTCCTATCCTGCATGAAAGGACCTGCCTGGTCATTAAGGACCCTTTCATTTCTACCTTCAACCATCCCAATGACTGGAAACAAATCTCTGCTGTTGTGGGGTATAATTCCCTGTTTTAAACAGATCAAGAAACTCTTTCCCTCCTATCCTGCATGGAATGACCTGCCTGGTCATTAAGGAGAGCCTGGTCATTAAGGACCCTTTCATTTCTACCTTCAACCATCCCAATGACTGGCCAACAAATCTCTGCTGTTGTGGGGTATAATTCCCTGTTTTAAACAGATCAAGAAACTCTTTCCCTCCTATCCTTCACGAAAGGACCTGCCTGGTCATTAAGGAACCTTTAATTTCTACCTTCAACCATCCCAATGACTGGCCAATAAATATCTGCTGTTGTGGGGTATAATTCCCTGTTTTAAACAGATCAAGAAACTCTTTCCCTTCTATACTGCATGAAAGGACCTGCCTGAACATTAAGGACCCTTTAATTTCTACCTTCAACCATCCCAACGACTGGCCAACAAATCTCTGCTGTTCCGGGGTATAATTCCCTGTCTTAAACAGATCAAGAAACTCTTTCCCTCCTATCTTGCATGAAAGGACCTGCCTAGTCATTAAGGACCCTTTTAATTTCTACCTTCAACAATCCCAATGACTGGCCAACAAATCTCTGCTGTTGTGGGGTATAATTCCCTGTTTTAAACAGATCAAGAAACTCTTTTCCTCCTAACCTGCATGAAAGAACCTGCCTGGTCATTAAGGACCCCTTAATTGCTACCTTCAACCATCCCAATGACTGGCCAACAAATCTCTGCTGTTGTGGGGTATAATTCTCTGTTTTAAACAGATCAAGAAACTCTTTCCCTCCTGTCCTGCATGAAAGGACCTGCCTGGTCATTAAGGACCCTTTAATTTCTACCTTCAACCCTCCCAACGACTGGCCAACAAATCTCGGCTGTTGTGGGCTATAATTCCCTGTTTTAAACAGATCAAGAAACTCTTTCTCTCCTATCCTGTACAAAAGACCTGCCTGGTCATTAAGGACCCTTTAATTTCTACCTTCAACCATCCCAATGACTGGCCAACAAATCTCTGCTGTTGTGGGGTATAATTCCCTGTTTTAAACAGATGAAGAAACTCTTTCCCTCCTATCCTGCACGGAAGGACCTGCCTGCTCATTAAGGACCCTTTAATTTCTACCTTCAACCATCCCAATGACTGGCCAACAAATCTCTGCTGTTGTGGGGCATAATTCCCTGTTTTAAACATATCAATAAACTCTTTCCCTGCTATCCTGTACAAAGGACCTGCCTGGTCATTAAGGACCTTTAATTTCTACCTTGAACCATCCCAACAACTGGCCAACAAATCTCTGCTGTTGTGGGGTATAATTCCCTGTTTTAAACAAATCAAGAACTCTTTCCCTCCTATCCTGTATGAAAAGACCTTCCTAGTCATTAAGAACCCTTTAATTTCTACATTCAACCATCCCAACGACTGGCCAACCAATTTCTGCTGTTGTGGGGTATAATTCCCTGTTTTAAACAGATCAAGAAACTCTTTCCCTTCCTATCCTGCATGAAAGGACCTGGCTGGTCATTAAGGACCCTTTAATTTCTACCTTCAACAATCCCAACGACTGGCCAACAAATCTCTGCTGTTGTGGGGTATAATTCCCTGTTTTAAACAGATCAAGAAACTTTTTCCCTCCTATCCTGCATGAAAGGACCTGACTGGTTATTAAGGACCCTTTAATTTCTACCTTCAATGATCCCAACGACTGGCCAACCAATTTCTGCTGTTGTGGGGTATAATTCCTTGTTTTAAACAGATCAAGAAATTCTTTCCCTTCCTATCCTGCATGAAAGGACCTGGCTGGTCATTAAGGACCCTTTAATTTCTACCTTCAATGATCCCAATGACTGGCCAACAAATCTCTGCTGTTGTGGGGTATAATTCCCTGTTTTAAACAGATCAAGAAACTCTTTCCCTCCTATCCTGTACAAAGGACCTGCCTGGTCATTAAGGACACTTTAATTTCCACCTTCAACCATCCCAACAACTGGCCAACAAATCTCTGCTGTTGTGGGGTATAATTCCCTGTTTTAAACAGATCAAGAAACTCTTTCCCTCCTATTGTGCATGAAAGACCTTCCTGGTCATTAAGAACCCTTTAATTTCTACCTTCAACCATCCCAATGACTGGCTAGCAAATCTCTGCTGTTGTGGGGTATAATTCCCTGTTTTAAACAGATCAAGAAACTCTTTCCCTCCTATCCTGCATGAAAGGACCTGCCTGGTCATTAAGGACCCTTTAATTTCTACCTTCAACCATCCCAATGACTGGCCAACAAATCTCTGCTGTTGTGGGGTATAAGTCCCTGTTTTAATCAGTTCAAGAAACTCTTTCCCTCCTATCCTGCATGATAGGACCTGACTGGTCATTAAGAACCCTTTAATTTCTAACTTCAGCCATCCAAATGACTCGCCAGCAAATCTCTGCTGTTGTGGGGTATAATTCCCTGTTTTAAACAGATCAAGATACTCTTCCCTTCCTATCCTGCATGAAAGGACCTGCCTGGTCATTAAGGACCCTTTCATTTCTACCGTCAACCATCCCAATGACTGGCCAACAAATCTCTGCTGTTGTGGGGTATAATTCCCTGTTTTAAACAGATCAAGAAACTCTTTCCCTCCTATCCTGCATGGAATGACCTGCCTGGTCATTAAGGAGAGCCTGGTCATTAAGGACCCTTTCATTTCTACCTTCAACCATCCCAATGACTGGCCAACAAATCTCTGCTGTTGTGGGGTATAATTCCTTGTTTTAAACAGATCAAGAAACTCTTTCCCTCCTATCCTTCACGAAAGGACCTGCCTGGTCATTAAGGAACCTTTAATTTCTTCCTTCAACCATCCCAATGACTGGCCAACAAATATCTGCTGTTGTGGGGAATAATTCCCTGTTTTAAACAGATCAAGAAACTCTTTCCCTTCTATACTGCATGAAAGGACATGCCTAGTCATAAGGACCCTTTTCATTTCTACTTTCAACAATCCCAACGACTGGCCAACAAATCTCTGCTGTTGTGGGGTATAATTCCCTGTTTTAAACAGATCAAGAAACTCTTTTCCTCCTATCCTGCATGAAAGAACCTGCCTGGTCATTAAGGACCCCTTAATTTCTACCTTCAACCATCCCAATGACTGGCCAACAAATCTCTGCTGTTGTGGGGTATAATTCTCTGTTTTAAACAGATCAAGAAACTCTTTCCCTCCTGTCCTGCATGAAAGGACCTGCCTGGTCATTAAGGACCCTTTAATTTCTACCCTCAACCATCCCAATGACTGGCCAACAAATCTCTGCTGTTGTGGGGTATAATTCCCTGTTTTAAACAGATCAAGAAACTCTTTCCCTCCTATCCTGCACGAAAAAACCTGCCTGGTCATTAAGGACCCTTTAATTTCTACCTTCAACCCTCCCAACGACTGTCCAACAAATCTCGGCTGTTGTGGGTTATAATTCCCTGTTTTAAACAGATCAAGAAACTCTTTCTCTCCTATCCTGTACAAAGGACCTGCCTGGTCATTAAGCACCCTTTAATTTTTACCTTCAACCATCCCAATGACTGGCCAACAAATCTCTGCTGTTGTGGGGTATAATTCCCTGTTTTAAACAGATGAAGAAACTCTTTCCCCCCTATCCTGCACGGAAGGACCTACCTGCTCATTAAGGACCCTTTAATTTCTACGTTCAACCATCCCAACGACTGGCCAACAAATCTCTGCTGTTGTGGGGCATAATTCCCTGTTTTAAACAGATCAAGAAACTCTTTCCCTGATATCCTGTACAAAGGACCTGCCTGGTCATTAAGGACCTTTTAATTTCTACCTTGAACCATCACAACGACTGGCCAACAAATCTCTGCTGTTGTGGGGTGTAATTCCCTGTTTTAAACAAATCAAGAACTCTTTTCCTCCTATCCTGTATGAAAAGACCTTCCTAGTCATTAAAAACCCTTTAATTTCTACATTCAGCCATCCCAACGACTGGCCAACCAATTTCTGCTGTTGTGGGGTATAATTCCTTGTTTTATACAAATCAAGAAACTCTTTCCCTTCCTATCCTGCATGAAAGGACCTGGCTGGTTATTAAGGACCCTTTAATTTCTACCTTCAACCATCCCAACGACTGGCCAACAAATCTCTGCTTTTGTGGGGTATAATTCCCTGTTTTAAACAGATCAAGAAACTTTTTCCCTCCTATCCTGCATGAAAGGACCTGACTGGTTATTAAGGACCCTTTAATTTCTACCTTCAATGATCCCAAAGACTGGCCAACCAATTTCTGCTGTTGTGGGGTATAATTCCTTGTTTTAAACAGATCAAGAAATTCTTTCCCTTCCTATCCTGCATGAAAGGACCTGGCTGGTCATTAAGGACTCCTTAATTTCTACCTTCAACCATCCCAATGACTGGCCAACAAATCTCTGCTTTTGTGGGGTATAATTCCCTGTTTTAAACAGATCAAGAAACTTTTTCCCTCCTATCCTGCATGAAAGGACCTGACTGGTTATTAAGGACCCTTTAATTTCTACCTTCAATGATCCCAATGACTGGCCAACAAATCTCTGCTGTTGTGGGGTATAATTCCCTGTTTTAAACAGATCAAGAAACTCTTTCCCTCCTATCCTGTACAAAGGACCTGCCTGGTCATTAAGGACACTTTAATTTCCACCTTCAACCATCCCAACAACTGGCCAACAAATCTCTGCTGTTGTGGGGTATAATTCCCTGTTTTAAACAGATCAAGAAACTCTTTCCCTCCTATCCTGCATGAAAGGACCTTCCTGGTCATTAAGAACCCTTTAATTTCTACCTTCAACCATCCCAACGACTGGCTAGCAAATCTCTGCTGTTGTGGGGTATAATTCCCTGTTTTAAACAGATCAAGAAACTCTTTCCCCTCCTATCCTGCATGAAAGGACCTGCCTGGTCATTAAGGACCCTTTAATTTCTACCTTCAACCATCCCAACGACTGGCCAACAAATCTCTGCTGTTGTGGGGTATAAGTCCCTGTTTTAATCAGTTCAAGAAACTCTTTCCCTCCTATCCTGCATGATAGGACCTGACTGGTCATTAAGAACCCTTTAATTTCTAACTTCAGCCATCCAAATGACTCGCCAGCAAATCTCTGCTGTTGTGGGGTATAATTCCCTGTTTTAAACAGATCAAGATACTCTTCCCTTCCTATCCTGCATGAAAGGACCTGCCTGGTCATTAAGGACCCTTTCATTTCTACCGTCAACCATCCCAATGACTGGCCAACAAATCTCTGCTGTTGTGGGGTATAATTCCCTGTTTTAAACAGATCAAGAAACTCTTTCCCTCCTATCCTGCATGGAACGACCTGCCTGGTCATTAAGGAGAGCCTGGTCATTAAGGACCCTTTCATTTCTACCTTCAACCATCCCAATGACTGGCCAACAAATCTCTGCTGTTGTGGGGTATAATTCCTTGTTTTAAACAGATCAAGAAACTCTTTCCCTCCTATCCTTCACGAAAGGACCTGCCTGGTCATTAAGGAACCTTTAATTTCTACCTTCTACCATCCCAATGACTGGCCAACAAATATCTGCTGTTGTGGGGAATAATTCCCTGTTTTAAACAGATCAATAAACTCTTTCCCTTCTATACTGCATGAAAGGACCTGCCTAGTCATTAAGGACCCTTTTCATTTCTACCTTCAACAATCCCAATGACTGGCCAACAAATCTCTGCTGTTGTGGGGTATAATTCCCTGTTTTAAACAGATCAAGAAACTCTTTTCTTCCTATCCTGCATGAAAGAACCTGCCTGGTCATTAAGGACCCTTTAATTTCTACCTTCAACCATCCCAATGACTGGCCAACAAATCTCTGCTGTTGTGGGGTATAATTCTCTGTTTTAAACAGATCAAGAAACTCTTTCCCTCCTGTCCTGCATGAAAGGACCTGCCTGGTCATTAAGGACCCTTTAATTTCTACCCTCAACCATCCCAATGACTGGCCAACAAATCTCTGCTGTTGTGGGGTATAATTCCCTGTTTTAAACAGATCAAGAAACTCTTTCCCTCCTATCCTGCACGAAAAAACCTGCCTGGTCATTAAGGACCCTTTAATTTCTACCTTCAACCCTCCCAACGACTGTCCAACAAATCTCGGCTGTTGTGGGTTATAATTCCCTGTTTTAAACAGATCAAGAAACTCTTTCTCTCCTATCCTGTACAAAGGACCTGCCTGGTCATTAAGCACCCTTTAATTTTTACCTTCAACCATCCCAATGACTGGCCAACAAATCTCTGCTGTTGTGGGGTATAATTCCCTGTTTTAAACAGATGAAGAAACTCTTTCCCTACTATCCTGCACGGAAGGACCTGCCTGCTCATTAAGGACCCTTTAATTTCTACGTTCAACGATCCCAACGACTGGCCAACAAATCTCTGCTGTTGTGGGGCATAATTCCCTGTTTTAAACAGATCAAGAAACTCTTTCCCTGATATCCTGTACAAAGGACCTGCCTGGTCATTAAGGACCTTTTAATTTCTACCTTGAACCATCCCAGCAACTGGCCAACAAATCTCTTTTACTAACCCTTTTTAAAAAACCAAAAATTTTCCTTTTG